>NC_081197.1:11755420-11985420 GCF_902713425.1 Acipenser ruthenus | reverse complement strand
ACTGTATTAAGGTGTTCAAGTCTATATTTGTATTACTCTCACTAACCCAGTCATGAAAAAACCTTGACTGCCCAGTTTGTTTGTTGTTTTGTGGAGACTTCATTTCTGTCAGATTCTATCTTGTCTAGTCCCTTTATTAATTTTTTATTATTTACCTTCAAAGAGTCAATCTCCTGGTGTGTTTTTTTAAATGATTCTTTTCACTCATTGAGAGGTGCTGTCTGGTCTCCTGGCTGCTCTGTGTTTGAAGGCTCTTTGCCAAACGAGGTTTCCACAGTTGTCATGTTGTTTAAGGTAAAATTCACTTCAGGAATTGCGTAATTTAGTCTATGTTATTGACAGTTGTGGCGGATTGATATGTCAGTCTAGGTTTTCAGTGAGGAGGTTGCCGATACTAGATCTGTGATGTTATGCTCGGGTAACATCACGGGTCTAGTGCAAGGCTGACCAATCACAGCTCAGGATTTTTTCTTCCCTTTGTATAATATTTATTATTTATAGAGATAATTAGATAATGCCATAATTATTGTTTCCTGGTTTTGTTCTACTTTTTCTTTCTCTTAGGCCCTGTCCCTATGTAGTATAGAGTAATGCGCTTGTAAATCCATGGCTGTTTTGTATTCACTAGTGTGCTAATGCTGTATGATAAAGGCCCTATTTTTAGTTTTAAGTTCAAATTCTTTTTCAAGAATGGCTTGACCTTCAAAGAAAACAAATGGAAATGTGCAGACATGGAAAATGAGCATCATAGTAACTGAGCTTAGATAATCATTTTAACAAATGCATTTCAAGTTCACATTGTTAGAAACCAAAAATCAATGATTGCAACTGGTATTGCTGTTTAGGTTAAAAAAAGAGTCTCCTTCAGTACTGCAGTATAATGTTTCATATGTATTGTAACGACAAATGTCAAAGGTTCAATGGCAGCAGGAGTTCAGGGACGTCAGAGATGGGAGAATCACCACCAATCAGAGGCTCGGCTTGCTGCACGAGCGGGACCCGGTTGCAACATTGTTGTCACAAATCAGTGGACAAGATGTTGCAGCAATCAAGGGATCGAGAGCGGGAAACCGTGCATGCTTGGGATTGGATGTCTGGTGCACCGGGGGCGTGGCCTGGACGCGGGTATAAGTAGCGGGCTGTTGAAGGTGCTGAGAGAAAACAGGCTACTGCTGCTGAGACGAACAGGCTGTGGCTGGAGTAAGAAGAACAGAGAGAAAGATTGGAGAGAAACAGCCAAGGAGAGCTGGAGAGAAGCAAGACTGAATAAACAACCAAGGAAAACCAGAGACTGCACTTATTTGGCTGTAGCACATGACCAAAACAGTGTGCTTTAAAATTTATTTTATTTTATTGTATTATTTTGTCACAGTCTGAGTAGCACTACGCTGCTCAGCTGTAGCTGTACCACTGGCTGGTAAAGCAGCACGCTTTACCTGTCAAGTGTAGAGTCCCAGCTTAATTAACTACTGCATTCTCGAACCTGCAAAACCTGTGAGCCTGCCTTCATTCCCATGCAATGCTACAGTATTGTACACAATTATGAGTAAAAAGCAGCATGGTCAGTATTATTTACTTTAGAATCAGTTAAAAAATAACCATAGCAAATGTTAGTCCCACATTTGTGTATGAAGCCTTTACATCAATTCAGCTAGATTTTTTTCCATGTTTATTCCTAGTGGTTGAAGTTCTAACAGATCAAAAAACACTGGTAACTGCTGTGATCGAGACAGAATGATTCTTGGTGATAAATCTCCTTCCTGATCTGTGAGAGCGCTGTGTAAAGGGAACAGAGTGCCCTGCACTGGATGGCCAGACAATTCATTCCCAGGGTTAGGTGGAAGTCGGCCATCTAGAAAGGGGGCGGAGCTACGGTACACTAAATCATCAACCAGGAAGGGAAACGATGTGGCAGCCACAGATTGGAGGAGCGGTTGCACTCGTTAACCAAGGGGTCATGATTGACGGTACAAAAGGGGACATAGCGAAGTGATCTGCTCTTTTGTATGGTTAATGCTGAACCGGAAGGAGAACCCGTTTTGTTATCGTGAGTGTTTTGTTTGTTTTTGTCGTGTCTAAAGAATCACTTGTTTGTTGTTATTAGATGTCTAACACAATCCGGAGCTGTCGCTAAAGGACAGCACTTACCTGGACAACACTGCACCATTGTTCATGATTAACTGTATTTGCACCACCAGCACTGTAGCACTCACTGTGGACTTGTGATTGTGTTTGTGTTACGTGTGGGTTTTTAAATATCGGGACTATTATTTTGGGACCAACCCGTGGATTAAACGGAGCAATGCACAACGCTGCACTGCCTGTTATCATTATGTTATACTGTTTTGACATCAAAGTTTGGATTATAAAAATAAAACACCATTGCACCTGGATTATCATTGTCTGTTTATTGATCACCTGCACCTGCACACTGTTAACCACTTTGCCACAACTGCTCACAAACTGTTTATGAGTGTTCATCTTGATTCACAAAGACATTAATTAATTCCACCTCATTTGACTGAAATTATTATATATGAAATTGTTGTGCTTGTTGGTTGCTTATTGCAAATGATCGATAACTTTTATTGTATCAATGTCACGTTATTCTAAAATGATGAGGAAACTGAAACATGGTAGAAATCTACTGCACCCAAATCAGAATCTTGGAAACAATGAAAAATGTTTGTAGATGTTAACTTACAAATGCAAATTTAAATATGGTCCATAACTTTATAAACTCAATCATAAGTTATATAGTTGTACTACATACAAAATATCAACAATTTACAAAAGTGTTTAGTACTACAATAACATGTAATAGGAATTGTTATTTTTTATATGCTTGTACTGTAAATAAACATTAACAAAATGGTTGTCACTTGAGATTTCTTTCCTATCTTCCCTACTCTAAAAGATTTTTTTTTTTGTAGTATGCGTAGTATTAGGTACCTTTTTGGGAAACTTCAGATGCTTACTGTGAAAGGTGACAGCAGTAGGATTCACTGCAGGGTTTTGATAAAAAGAAAACTAGAAAGAAAGCCTACATCAGCATGCAAAACAAAGTGTTTGTAAGTTACAAAATAGCTTGCCAACGAGTAAAGAGAGCTCTGGGGGGAAAGTGGTAGTGTCTGATAAAAGGAGGAAAGAGCTGGTAAGTAAGCCAGATGAGGACACAGTGGAAATAATAATGAATGGCAATGCATTTTGAAAGGAAACGCAGCTTAAATGTACATAGGTCAAACACACAATGCCACATGCTCATGTAAATCCTGTGTTTAAAGCCAGTTTTTCAACCCTTTTTCCATTTCCCCCCTAAAGCTATGTGGTATTGATTATGGTCTTCTTCGGATGTGTCAGTTATTCTACTGCTCCCTTTCAAAGAATGAATATTCTTATTCTAAAGAGCACAGAAAAAACTGGTCAAGGGCATAATACATTTCCATGTAACAGCTCTTAAGAGAAGGAATGACAAACGTCACAGATAATGAGATCCACAAAGCCAAATCCACATGCCAAACCATACCGAATTTGGAAAGCTAAAGAGATAAGTCTGCCTAGACCACAGAAACAAATGATAAACAGAGGCAAAGCATCAGTCATATCCCTCTTCCTAGCCTCTAATGTGTAATTTGATCCAACGAAGCTGAGAAATTCTCTTTCCTTAGCCGTAGCTAAGCAGCAGCTGTTGTTCTAAAAAAAAACATTATTTTCTTTTACTTTAATTGTTATTTTAGCATTTCTGAGTCATCCTGCGTATCCCCTTTGACCTTTCAAAACCCCTGGTATACACCAATGCCACCTGCTGTACATTTGACAGTTAAGAAATGTTTTAATATTTTCTATTCATAACTTTCCAGTGGCCCACTATAGTCTATGATGCACTCAAAATGAAAGCTGTATAATATAACTTTTTCAGGATCAGCCGAGTCAGCCTCTTTTGACTTATTCAATTTTTCAAAAGGCTTAATCAATTGCATGTCAGCAACATCACCATAGATATGAAAAAATATGGAGATAGCTGCCGAATCAGAGAATGTGCCTGTCACCTTTAATAGTGGTTCATTTTAGGATGCTTGTTAGAGTACCTAGAACTGCCAAAGCATAATCTGTTATGAATATCACAGAAACCTTTACTGAACCCTTGATATGTAAATTGTATATGCAAAGTCCCAGCTGAGCTTTGACAAATGCATTCAGAGCTGTCAGTTCAGTGGGGCTTTGATTACGTGTCCAGGTATACACATACTTGGGCTGCAAAGGTAATCATTGTCTAGTTGCTGCCTCCCCAGTGATGAAATTCTTCATTACAGCCATTGTATTCCGCTGGGTTCATTTTCACTTCGCTGATTAAAGTCAAAGTATAAATTAACCAGACTTCAAAAGATCATGTTACATCCTCTCTGTTTTTTTTCAAAAGTACTGCATTTATGATCTGGAATGTTCTTGAACTGGTCAGAATGTTAACTGTGTCCTTATTGGCTGCTGGCAAGCAGAGGTAATGGTATTATCTTACATTGAACAGAAATCATGGCTTTGCATAAATTGGACTGAGTTTCAAATGAAGGCGCATGTTTTGTGTTTTAAATAGTCAATTGGCAGTACCACTAATTTATTAACCATGGTTAATATAAATTAATAAAAAATGTGACATGAATAGGACAATTGTTAAGCCACAGAAATTACTCATTAGATGTAGAATTAAGTCATTATGCCTCATTGGATGCTAAATGTTTTTATTCACATTTGAGTATCTGACACACACAAAATAGCTCTACCTGAATTAATGAATTAAAAACATTTACAGTATATATTCAGGTCCGGAGGAAGGCCTGGGCAAACTAGCAAGCTGGGGACTTTTTGTCAGCTGCGATAGTGCAATAGACACTGACCAATTGTTATTTTAGTAGACAATGTTAGTTACACACACATATATATTATATATATATATATATATATATATATATATATATATATATATATATATATATATATATATTACAACGCTATGTTACCTGCCGCTAGTGTTTATTGTGCCTTTCCACAAAACTTGCAGCATTTCTTTGAATAAAAAGTTGTTTTGACATTTGCCTTTACATCATTGGTACCAATATCCTTTTTTTTTAACAACCAATGATCTGGCTCAACGATTGAGCTATTCACATCTTTCTCCTTGAGGCAAATTCTACATTGCCTCACCGCACTGACTGGTTACTATGGCAATGCTGTTTTGACGCTTTTTCAGTTGAATTCTTGAAGGCCGCTGCTGGTTTGTGTACATGAGAAAAGGTTAATTTATTCAAAACTATTTGTAGATAATAGTCAAGAAAATATACAATTAATACAATTGATTGCTGAAAATGCTTAGTGCTGTAGTGACTCATGTGGCCAACACTAGGGAAGGACTGTTTCTTTAAGTATTACTACATAGTCATCATCCTTTATACTGTATCACCCTATCATTTTTGGATAGGATAGGTAAAGACTGAGATTTGTCTCATGCATAAATCCCAGTTCTTTGGTACTATAAAATGACTTATCTTATAAGAAATGTTACAAAATAAGATGCTCAAGATGCTTTACCCCCTCTGTTCTTAACTGCATGTCTTTTGTTCCATCTACTTTAAATAACTGACATATAAATAACTGTGAAGAATGTGTTGTTAACTGGATGACACGAGTACAGTAATATTTCAAACCATGCATATGTTCTTCCTTCTGAGCTAAAGTGCAATGTTGGCTAAGATATCTACCTCCCTCTATGACTGTACTAATACAAAATATTTTTCTTACAATATACAGAACACCATAGGTTTGAAATATATCATTTAAACAAACATTGATTTCACACATTAAAAAAACACTACAGATAACATAATCTTGTTACATTACCTAACTAATGTAACATGCTCAAGTCAAGTCTATAAGGTTTTATGAGACTTGTAAGATATTTGTCATATAATTTAGTCAATCGCTTATGTTAGTAGGGATGTTATTGTTTTGTAATTTGCTTTTTTTTTTTTTTTTTATCAACGCATACAGTCCTCAGTTCGGGTTATCTTTGTGATTTTTTTCTTTCCCAGTTTGCAGAGTGAAAAAGGTGCTGAAGATGGTGGTTACACATAACATTGCCATGGACTGAATATGTACACCTGAACTAGTTTATTTCAGGGGAAATATTAGGATAAACAGTTTGGATGGAAGCATACATTTTAAATTAAATACACACAGACAACATCTGAAATTGATGATAAACTTTCATCCCTGAGGTTTACAGGAGCTGGCTAATTATAGCCCCAAAATACTCAGCACTGGAGGTTGTGTGGATTTCAAATGTGTTGATAAGATATATACATCTGCAAAAGCTATTCACATTTGAAATGTATTCTCTGTACAAAAGGATCTGACCTTTTTGAACGAGCTAGCTGTAGAACTTATCTAATATAACCTCATCTCATCAACAGAGGTCAGTAATATCTGTAACAAACGTGTCATAACCAACCACTACACTAAGGATTTACTTTTTAGAAATGACTTTCATTCTTAACAGCAATGTATTTAAGTACCATGCTCTATTTAAGGGTTATATTGTAAAGAAAGCTACACTTTATTCTGAAACCCCAGATAAAACACAGTATACACTATGGATTTGATAAAACACAGCATAAGGAATTTCAAGCAACCTCATTTACCGGAAATAACATGTACCTTGCCAGAATACATTTTGATAATTGTCCAAATGATTTACCGTATGCAAGCAGTGTAGCTTACTGTAAGCCTCCTGCACAAATGTTATGTAGCTTGTGCCTGGCAATAGGTATTAGAAAGAAGAAGGATGGGTGTGGTCTACAAGACTTATTTGCTAGCCACCAAACCCATTCTCTTAAGGGTGGTAAACAAAAGGTGTCTATAAATCATGGGGGCAAATCACTGTCACCTTCCCTGTTATACTGTGTCTGAATTTATGTGAAGATGCATGAAGGGTAGTTTTTACCTGATTAATGAAAACTCACGGCAGTAGAACATTTCTATTTTGCTTGGCTAACAAACCAAACATGTCAGTCTCCAGTTTTTGATAGCTGTGGCCACTTGTGAGAGCCATCTTATCTTCACTTGAGCATACAAGCCCCCTCATCTATATTTACATTTAATTACAGCTCTTGACATTTCTCATGATTTCACAACTCCAGGCAATATCAAGGGAAACCAAAAAAAGAATACTTCAGTGCTTTAAAAATGACAATATTGCATGCATAAATAAATTACAGTATTAGGCGAGGTTTACTAAATTGAAAGTGCTTCCTTATCACAAATGAACCTGTTTCATACATAGAATGGAAGGCACAGGTAATGTGTATGAGGACTTCTCTTTCTGTAGAGGTGCTGGAAGGGCTGGTAATGTGTATGAGGACTTCTCTTTCTGTAGAGGTGCTGGAAGGGCTGGTAATGGGTATAAGGACTTCTCTTTCTGTAGAGGTGCTGGAAGGGCTGGTAATGGGTATAAGGACTTCTCTTTCTGTAGAGGTGCTGGAAGGGCTGGTAATGGGTATAAGGACTTCTCTTTCTGTGGAGGTGCTGGAAGGGCTGGTAATGGGTATAAGGACTTCTCTTTCTGTGATGGTGCTGGAAGAGCTGGTAATGTGTATAAGGACTTCTCTTTCTGTGGAAGTGCTGGAAGGGCTGGTAATGGGTATAAGGACTTCTCTTTCTGTGGAGGTGCTGGAAGGCACTGGTAGAACTGGAAGGCAAATCCTCAAGCTGTACAAAAATCACTCAGGCTTCACACACCATGAAGTGCATTTGGCATCTTAAAGGGATTAGTATAGGTGCTTAAATATGATCACTTAGTAGGAGGGTATGTAAACAGCAAGCACCATTATATTTAGTTCTGCTGGGACCATGTTTTTAATGGACAAATATAATGGGTTTCGATATTGTCTAAAGTATATCAGAGGTAGGCAAACACCTGGTCTGCATTCTGGCTTTATGAGTCAGGTTTTCTCATCAGATGTTTTCTCCAAAGCGTTACATTGACGAACTATCAATCATGGACAAATGTTTACCGACACAACATGACATCCTTGTCTCTGACTTATGCATGTTATGCAGGCCGGCTTAATAGTCTGGTCATAGAATAGTCAGAAGGACTGTGTGTGGCCCAAATAGGATGTTCTTCCATTTTAAGCTGTCAAGAAGGCAGTGTCCTCATATTAAGGTCTCTAGCAGTGCTTTACAAGTTTTGATGTAACTAAAACCAAATGACTGATAGTAGTTTTGAGGTTTCTATGTACATTACATTGATTTGCATAGCTCCAATATGTATATGTCAGTTATTAACATTTTACTTTTAAATTCCATCACAATTTAAAGGACATTTAAGTGAAGTTAATTCGATCCATTTTACAAAAAAATATAAAGCAGAGACACTGGTTAAAGCAGGGGAGGGCCCTTCTACTCAAATTGTTTATTTGAACCAATTAAGCTTTCATCAAGGTCTTAAATTTATAGTTAACTATTATACAGATTCAATGTGCAGTGGAATGGCCCTCTAGACCGGAATTTCCTTACCCCTGACGTACAGGATGCCTCAGTTCACCACTCTAATCTGATAAAACCTGATCCAATCTACCATGTCTCCTTCATTGTAAAGGAAACAATAGCAAAAGGGTACCTTAAACCTTAAACATCATTTATAAGCTGGTTGTTCCCAGATCCCAGTAATTGTATGGTATTCACACAGCTAAAACCACTTAATATATAAATAAACATCTAAGTGAATCTGCCATCCAATGGAATGAATTAAGACAATTGAACCCAGTCCAAGAATAGCAGACATATGTCAAACCCACCACAATGATGGGTGGATGTTATGAATGATTGCATTGGGAAGTCCTTAGTAATTAAGACTGTAATGTATGACAACAATATGAAACTGTATTGAATCCCAGTTACGTGGTACTTCCTAGAATTATTCTAAGGGGTATTGTGTTTTATACTGCTTCTATGTGTGCTAATATCTCCAATTAAGAAAATGGCAAACATCTTCCTATGATACAGAACAGTTGATAAGTGGTGTTATTTATACCAGCTACCAAGAGCCATGAATCAATTCCCATTGAGATCAGTAGTTATGTTTCTGTTTGCTCCATGATAGTAACTGCCAACTATTCAGAGCCCTGACTAATATTAAAATGCCCAACCTAGTTAATGTTTCCCATGTTCTTCTTCTTACCAGCCTATTTATTTATTTATTTATTTATTTGTCAATGGATCAGTCCTTGAGCTCCAATATCTCTCTTTCAGAGGAAGGTCAAATATTAGTTACCAAACTCTACAATTTATTTGATTTGATTTGTACTGTTAGTGGAAACTCTGTCACAGCTCACATAAAGGCCTGATTTGCACTAGTTTCCACGGTGGACATAAAGCAGCACATTTCCGAACCTTCAGACCCTTTGTGGAGTTAATGACATGCCATCTCAGGAATATCATAACAATAAATGGTGGGCCAAAACTTTATTAGATCCAGGGTCCTAAAAAAGTGTACAGTGAGTGTACAAACCTACGTAGATACCTTATTTGTGTTGTTATACAGATACAGAAGGCAGTGGAAGATATCTAATATGTATCTAGGGTGATACAGTTCAATGTCATAATGACTGTTATTAATACTGTACAAAATGTCTTCATCAGGATATTCAGTTTGTTAAACAAATATTAATAATTGTGTGTCATTCAACATAGATATCTCCTGTTTACTGGTTTTACCTCATTGAATAAACCCAAGACCATTTGTTTAACACTGCCATCACCTCCATTGTTTGCTAATTTCTGAGGTCACGTTCAGTCACAGTTGGATGGAAAATATGCTCAGACTAAACAGTGAAAGTTGCAGAGTTCAAATTCTTCTGCGCCTCAGAGACTATCCCGAGCCAGGTGTTCTACTTCCCTCTTCAGAAATAAAAGGTTCATCAACTCCACTAATTAACAATAGGCAACCATTCCAGCCTAGAGAACTGTTTTTGTAGTCTTATATATTTAACTTACTAGAATGACAATGAAATTCACACAACACTATAAAAAGGTTTGTTTAAAACAAGATTTGACAGAAATAATGTTATTTCTAAACATACATCCCTGCGCTTAACTCAAACCTCTTCTCAAGTTCTACAGATCTCATGGTTTTACTGTATGTTTCATTCAACATGGCTAATTGACATAAGCATGGTATTTAAAATACGCCTCTTTATCTTATTTCAGAATCTAAGCAAGTTTTGTTTGTCAGTACTCGGACAAATACCTCAGCATGATGTTAGAGGGAACTGCAGCATTGTTCATTTGAAATTTTAAACCTTAATGCCTTTATGCACATATTGGTCTGATGGCAGCCTTAAAAAAATAACCGAATGTTTAAACTGTTTTGGCAAAAACAAATCTTCATTTTCTCTACCCTGACAAATACCTAGAAATAAAGTATACTTTGTGAAACTATAACTATAATTACTTGCACACAGCCTGATTGCAGGGATTCTAACAAGTGCATCTTAACACAAGTAAACCTGTCTTTCAGTGTCCCTGCTCCCACCACGCCTCAGGAGTGCAGCATCAGCATTGTCCTTGATGCTTACAGCATTGCTGTAATCATACAATACTGATTGTGCTGACTTCATAAATAGTGCTGATGAGATCTAAATACCTCAGCATGTCCTTGTCCCAAAAGTGTGAAGAACACATTCCAAATGATCTGAATTCAGATACATTATAAACAGTGTTACATAGTCGAATTATCAGTTTTATTGAGAGTGTGTGTGGTGTACTTCTAGAACATCTGACACTTTCTAAAGGGTTTCCCCAAACGTTTATCAAGCAATGATCAATAATGCTTAAGCTCATCCTGTTTACTTAGTTTTGGATAGGCATGTCATATTAAATGGAAAAGTCTGTAGTTGTATCATAAAGATGATTCAGGGTAGATTTTATATATAATATATATATATACACACACAGTACTGTGCAAAAGTTTTAGGCAGGTGTGAAAAAATGCTGTAAAGTAAGAATACTTTCAAAAATAGAAATGTTAATAGATTATATTTATCAATTAACAAAATGCAAAGTGAGTGAACAGAAGAAAAATCTAAATCAAATCCATATTTGGTGTGACCACCCTTTGCCTTCAAAAAAGCATCAATTCTTCTAGGTACACTTGCACAAAGTCAGGGATTTTGTAAACATATAGTCAGGTGTATGATTAAACAATTATACCAAACAGGTGCTAATGATCATCAATTCAATATGTAGGTTGAAACACAATCATTAACTGAAACAGAAACAGCTGTGTAGGAGGAATAAAACTGGGTGAGGAACAGACAAGCTAACAAGGTGAGGTTGCTGAAGACAGTTTACTGTCAAAAGTCATACACCATGGCAAGACTGAGCACAGCAACAAGACACAAGGTAGTTATACTGCATCAGCAAGGTCTCTCCCAGGCAGAAATTTCAAGGCAGACAGGGGTTTCCAGATGTGCTGTCCAAGCTCTTTTGAAGAAGCACAAAGAAACGGGCAACGTTGAGGACCGTAGATGCAGTGGTCGGCCAAGGAAACTTACTGCAGCAGATGAAAGACACATCATGCTTACTTCCCTTCACAATCGGAAGATGTCCAGCAGTGCCATCAGCTCAGAATTGGCAGAAAACAGTGGGACCCTGGTACACCCATCTACTGTCCGGAGAAGTCTGGTCAGAAGTGGCCTTCATGGAAGACTTGCGGCCAAAAAGCCACACCTCCGACATGGAAACAAGGCCAAGCGACTCAACTATGCACGAAAACACAGGAACTGGGGTGCAGAAAAATGGCAGCAGGTGCTCTGGACTGATGAGTCAAAATTTGAAATATTTGGCTGTAGCAGAAGGCAGTTTGTTCGCCGAAGGGCTGGAGAGCGGTACACGAATGAGTGTCTGCAGGCAACAGTGAAGCATGGTGGAGGTTCCTTGCAAGTTTGGGGCTGCATTTCTGCAAATGGAGTTTGGGATTTGGTCAGAATTAATGGTCTCCTCAATGCTGAGAAGTACAGGCAGATACTTATCCATCATGCAATACCATCAGGGAGGCATCCGATTGGCCCCAAATTTATTCTGCAGCATGACAACGACCCCAAACATACAGCGAAATTCATTAAGAACTATCTTCAGCGTAAAGAAGAACAAGGAGTCCTGGAAGTGATGGTATGGCCCTCACAGAGCCCTGATCTCAACATCATCGAGTCTGTCTGGGGTTACATGAAGAGAGAGAAGCAACTGAGGCTGCCTGAATCCACAGAATAACTGTGGTTAGTTCTCCAAGATGTTTGGGCCAACCTACCTGCCGAGTTCCTTCAAAAACTGTGTGCAAGTGTACCTAGAAGAATTGATGCTGTTTTGAAGGCAAAGGGTGGTCACACCAAATATTGATTTGATGTAGATTTTTCTTCTGTTCACTCACTTTGCATTTTGTTAATTGATAAATATAAACTATTAACATGTCTATTTTTGAAAGCATTCTTACTTTACAGCATTTTTTCACACCTGCCTAAAACTTTTGCACTGTATATATAAGAAAAAGTTAACGTAGGTACACAAAAATGTGAATAATTGATAAAAATAAAAAAAGATTACATCAGTCCTTCAGCTGGATGGATTTTTTTTTTTTAATTGCTTTGCTTTGTCATTTTTATTAATTCAAACACAAATTTAATACATCAAAATACAGCAATACATTAAATTATGCCAATGTACAAGTACTAAAAATATACAGAATTAATATAATGTTTATTTATCTCTTGGCTTGTTTAGTGAAACTAGTATGGTAAAAATCATGGACTTGAAAAGTGCTAGCTAGTTCATATAGATGTGTAACATATACATTTGTAATTGTCCATAATGTTTTAGTCTTGTACACACTTAAAACGGAAGTAAGATTATCAAGAACAAACAGACACTTAGATACAGCATGAATAGAATTAATCACTAGTGCTATATAACACATAACTTGTAGAAAACGATTAACAACAATACATATATGTTGTTGTTAAATTATTGCTGCTTTAAAAATAGTGCTGCTCCACACTGAATCCAGCGGTCTGGGTTTCCTCCGCACGGTACATCAATGTTTGTCACTACACGAACTCGCTCTGCGCTGGTGTACACCGGCAAGGGGATGCACTCTTCAGGAGAATAAGGCCCGCTGGCATTCTGTTGGAAATGAAAAATAAATAAATAAATAAATACAGGAAGTAATTGTCATTGCCTAACACATCCACATTTGCCTTTTGCTATTTTATTACATAATAAAAAAAACAGTTGCTCAGTAAGCAAATACACACTATAAAAGATATTACCTGTCTGTACCTACTCAATAGCTCCAACATGTCCTACAGCATAAGGTCCCTTTAAAACTACTATGGTAATGAAGGCCATTACTACAGTATTTATACTAGGGTAAAACGTATACAAGAAGTGCATGGTATGTAGCCCAAGGTTGGTTAGTACTGTAAAAACTGTTGTATAAGTTGATTATCTAGACATTTTTGTGGGGCCCGTAAAAGGGGGGAGCGACTAATACACCAGTGCAACATATGTGTCGTTGTGTCTAATATTAAACTACTGTACCAGTGCCACAATGGGATTACTACAACCACGGTTATGGCTCACACAAACTTAACTGTCAACAACCAGATTATTTTTTCATGATCTACGGCATTCAGGTCATTCATGTTGCTGGGTAGAAACACAAAACCACTGTTCTAATTAAAATTATTAATTTTTTACTCTCAATACTCTTTGTCATTTTGAATGTTAAACGCAAGCTTTCAGACTCTTGACCGACCTCCTCTCGACCCTGACACTTGCATACGTGGAGAAAAAAAATAGTGGATAAAGTTATCAATCTTCGGAATAGGAAGATGTCACAGCTATATGCTTCATTGTTAACACAATAGCTGTCAGTCTCTATGAATTTCCTTATTCCCACCCTCCTGAGCCATTGATTTGTCAACATTCAGACTGAACCCGCCCCTGGGATCCATAGCAAACAGCTATTGGTTACAAAGCAGAGAAAACGTATCAAGTCTTCCGTTCGTTGTAACTGCAATGCTATAATAAATGCAGATGATTTTGAGACTGGATAAAGCAGGACAGTCAGACAAACAATGAAAATGCTACATAACAGGTTTGAAATTGCGCATTGCTGAATTTGTTGAAATGTAATCGCAATGCTGATAAAATTGTACATGACTGGAGACTAAACAAAAGACAAACAAAATGACAAAAGAAAAACGAGCTGATAGAGAAGGAAAGTGTTTATGGCCTGTGACAGGCTAGCTGTTGGGAGGACTTCAGACCAGAAAGAATCACAGAGACAGACGTACTGTGTGTAACTGAGTCGCAACAGTGATCGGTGTTTTAATAAACAAACAAAAGGTTTTAAACAAAACAGAAAAACAGGACACGGCACTTGAGCCAAAATAAACAGACAAACAAAACAAAACAAACAGACACTAACAAACAGGGACGAACAAACACAGTGAGTACAAACACCACTTCTTCGTCTTATTATTATTATTCTTTTTGTTTATTTTGCCTCCTCACCACACCCGTTCTCCACTCACCGAACACACAACCCCGAGTGAGTAAAATGTGCATCTATATATACTGTTGTGCCGGGATTCAATTACTAATTAATTATTCACTTGAATCCCAGCACTTGAATTAATTATGTGCAACCTCGTGCTCACATATTAAATACTTTAAATGCATGTGAAGTGAAGTGCAACCCCCGTGCCTAAATACAATTATACATTTTAAACACTTGTGCTCATTACCCACATTATATCCTGTGTACCAACTACAATACACCAACATTAACACACCACACGCAACATATAACACAGAAATGCACACAGGGGCGGGACACATTGCCACATGGCCCCATGTACTTTGAATGACTAACACATACTGTAACTTGTTCTACATGTCAGTGCAACACAGTGGTACACAATTTTTTAAAACTGAATAGTTTCTAGCAGTTTTACTAAAAAAGAAAAAACAACACTGTAAAATTATTAATGGAATGAAATGTTGCAAACAAGGGTTATTTCCAAACTAAACTGGTGTCTCATTCTTTATTTATCAGTTTGAGCGTGTAGGAAAAAAAAATAATTGTAAAAAAAGTATTTTAAACATAAAAAAGGTGTTTTCCTAAAATTGAAGTCTGAAAAAGGGGGGAGAGACTTTTACACCAGTGCGACCTATACAACGATTTTTACGGTAATCTACATTATACAAAGGGTGCGTGTTTAATTCTGAAAAATTAGGGTAATATGTGCCTTTTAGATTAAAAACATGTTATTGTTACCTTTTCTCGACATAAAAAATGTCTAAGATCTGGCCACACCAGTGGTTATTCAAAGTACTAAATTCATTTTCTCAATGAAGGTTCTGAATTTTTTCATCATCCTGCATGCTTTCAAAACTGTTAAGCAAACTCTTTTCTCCTGTTGCTGAAGCTCATGATTACTTGAGACTAGATCAAACAAAGCATAAGTGCAAAAAGGTATTTCATCAAAGAAAATGATAAATAATTCACCATCTGTCTCATCACAAGTTTATGTTAATGAAGCATATACTCCAGACTTGTTACTGTACAATTCGCTATTCAAGTGACTCCAAACCAAATGGGAAGTAGAATTGGAATATCCCCCGAAGATGCTCAAATAATTCAACAGGTGACAGCTGTTAATGTGTCTCTCTGTGTTATTTTCCAGTTTCTTTGTTTTAGGTTTGTTTAAAACACAAAGACAAATCTCAAAATGTAATGTAGAAGAGAAATGTCCTTGATATAACTATGCTGATTGTTTCCTGTTGCATTCCTATTACTATTGTTATTGTTATTGCAAACTATGCCTAAACAAATTCCAGATCTCTTCTGGGATATGTGATGGGTATGGAAGCTCATGCTGTGGCACTTCGGGAACAGAAATCCAAAAAACATACTTATTTGAGCCAAGGAGTCTACAGGAACAAATGTTTCAAAACAGGAAGTATAAAGACATGCAAACAATGAAGAACTTTGAACATGATGTCCTTTAGTTATATTGTTGTCTCCTTCAGACTGAAACATGAATAGCCAAAGTGGTTTGTTGAAAAACAACTTCTCTCAGACTTTCTGCAAAGTGGGCTTGACCTCTGTATGGCTTCATTTAACCAAAAGGATGGCCTTATGACATGGGGAATGTGCTGGCTTGTTCATTTTATCAAAAAGTCTGCTGTATTACTGAATTTAAAATGTTACAGACATTTTCCAAGACTACAAAATCTGAGTTAACCCCTTGACCTCCAACCATGTTTAACACATTTGTCTGTGCAGAACAAAGCAGCAACAGTAAATGTGATCAATATGAAAAGCTTCCTGCATCTACCTTCTGCACTAAGCTTTGAGCACCTCAATGACATCAGCAACAATAAGTTTAACGGATGAAATGTAGTGCTGTATAGAAAGTGATTCCTGATAAAAGTGGAAATAGACAGGTGGAAATTGCTTATTTTTTATGAAGAGGGTTGACAGAAAAAGGCCATTGGATAATGCTGGCGCCAGTACTTATTGGGATATAGGTCAAGAGCTGCTAGCTGATTATAACGTAATTTAATGTAGGCACAGAAGCTATCTAGCAGTTATGACTACAATATCCACTGCACCTTTGTTTCCTGGGATTTATATACTTACCAAACATGAATGGGCGAGACATCTAAAGATGCTTTTATTTTTCTACTTTTATTTTCTGCTATGACAGGTTTTAAATTGGGATCATCTTATTATGGTATCTTTCGTTGAATTAAATGGATCCTTTTTATAGAAGCAGGTCAATGAGAGAATGGTGTGTTGTTCAGATGAGACACTGACTGAGGCCAGAAATGGAAGCTAAAGGTTCAGGAGACTAAATAATTTAGTACCTGAGGAATCCAGGCCATATAACAAGGGGGCACCGCTGACACGCTGGGGGAGTCGTGCTGGTTCTCTGAAAGACGGTTTCCGTCAAAGCTGCACCCTTCCAGTTGCAGGCCGCCAATCTGCAATGGAAACATAAAATATTTACAAAACACTGTGAACATTAAAGTCACTATTTATTTAATAAAAGATCAAGCACTGTCAATTTGATATGACTAGGACAATTTTGTACCTCAGGGAACTCAAAGCAATTACCACTATTAACACAATACGACCTCCCTTATTCCAACATTCCTTATTGTTAATGATGAGGGATATTTTTTGGCAGGTTTCAGTCCCTGCAAATAGCCTCTTCTCATTCCCAAACTCTTCTTATATTCTTATGTTCTAATGCTTTCCACAGGTGCTTTGACCGGATTTTTTTGTGGAAACAATGCATCAGGATGCAACAGTAAGGGAACAATAAATGATCACGGAACATGAAGAAACACTTAAAAATGTCCTCCTGGAAATATGAAATCAAGTGATAGCAGGATAGCTTACATCATCAACTAAAATGTATGTTATAACCAGACTAATTCCTGTTGCTCTTCTACTGTGTTGGTCTACAAAAAATAATGAATACATTATGTACTGTTATCTAAATACATTGATATGTTTTGCAACACCGAATGGACTAAAGCATTCTCAGGGTACTTTATCCACACAGTAATGTGAAAAATCCTGAATGAATGTTGCCCCAAAATATTCAATATCCCCAACTAGTTCTTGCTTTACATGACTGGCAATGTGTGGTCATATAAAGGTTGCAAAGTAAGATGTTACATAATATTTCATCCATCACCAGGTTACTGTAGCATTGATAAGCTCTTACTTTATTCTCTAAATAAAATCTGGCACTGCTCTTGGATTTTCACAACTAGCTATTTAAATTAAACATGGAATAACCAAATGATTCTCCCCTACAAGATTAGATTATTTGTTGGGAATGCTAGTGAGGGGCAAGGTTCAATGGGCTGCACAGCATTTTGTCATTCTCAACATTTCTTCTGTTCTTTAATCTATGTGTATTTGGGGGTCATAATTATGTGTCCATATTTTGGAGTCAGGGTGTACAGAAGGCTTGCTCAGCTCATTTTATTTAGAGGTATACACAAACAAATATGTGCAACTTGGTTATTGAGTATTAAGTAATAATAATTGTTCCTGACATTGTCAGTAGTTCACTACAGTATAAATCAGTATAGTAATGTTTTATTCCTATTTTACAGAAGTGAGGAAATGAAGACTGATGAATTAAATTAGCAAAAGCAAAATTTCTAGTAATTTAACAAATAATTTGGCACCCCTGCTTTAGCATTGCGTGTGTCCTCCTTTTGCTGTTATTATGGCTTTCAGACGTTTGCGATAATTCTTAACTTGTATGTTACATCTTGTTGATGAAATCTGGGCCCATTCTGTTTTACATATTTCCTTCAGCTCAGACAGACACAATGGTTACACAATGTTTGGTGTGGTAAAGTGCTACAAAGCAAGTATGTCAGCCTCAGAATAACAAGAGCGTTATTCCAGGCAATCATAGATTCTGACCAGTAGAGGGCTCTGTTTTGCATGTAGTCACACTAATACAGTAGTGTTCAGCATATAGGAACACCTCCTAAGAGAACACTACGCCTAAGGGAACACTCTTGTGGTGAAACAGATTTTCCCATTGTAAATGCAGCTAAAGGAACATGAACTTCGCTGTTTCGCTTGCTACACAAAGTTTGAAATTGTTTGAGCTCTTGAAAAATACCTGAATCAGACAAGTTGCCAAGCAATTTGATGTTTGCCGTTCTGGTGAGTTGCTTCACCATTCTGTTAAATAATGTGCATGTCTTGTATATTGCTGCTGCATTTTGTAACGTGTGTAGGGGTGCTGTGTTAATTTAGTTTGACAGTTAGTTTATTAACGTTAAGTTAACCCTAAGTAACGCCCATTATTTTGCCTCTGCCATTGTGTTACTATAGTCTGAAACACACCCGCCAGCTAATTTCATAGTACATAGTAATTTAAGCTTTTTTACCTTGTTGTTTTGCTTTAGTTTTACTAACTTTAGTTTATCTGTTACTTTATCATTATAGTTTATTAACATACACTTGCCTATTTTTTTGCTTTTACTTATTCAGTTAATTTCATATTTTGATGCCCATGCGTCATGTCAAGTAATACATATCTATTTATTTGTTTATTGATTCATATTGTGTCTGATGGCTAACTCTGTCTTAGAGAACACTATAAGAACACTTTGCTTGCTTCCCGAGGGGTGTTCTCTTAGCCGGAAACTGTAATGATATTGGATTGAAAAATTAATGAATGGTTTATAGACTTTACTTAATGGTAACTGGATTAAACCAATCTGTACACCTGGATAAAACGACTCTCAGTGATAGGTTCATGTGGGTTGTGTAGGAGAGCTGTGGAAGCAAGTAAGAGAAGAGAACAAGTACGGAATTAAAACTGAAAGTATAAACATCAAGTCTGGCTTGGATAAAGGAGGTTTGGTGTAGTGCAATACACAAAACACATTCGGACACGGGTGAAAATATTGTTTAGTTTGTTTGGCTTTGTGTCAGGGAAATGGCTTAGCTGTGCTGACTTTAGGCAGGGAAAAGGAAAACTGTGAAGTTAGTACTCTGAAACGGACTTAGGATTTTTGTTGTTTTATTTTTTTGTTTCTTTTCCTTACCTGTAAAAAGAATATCACCCCTGTGTTACATGATAAAACACGTGTTGGCTTGAACCTCAACTGCAAGACTCCAGTATCTTACATTATTACGCCAGCATGTGCACCCCACTGCATTGGCCACAGCTTTTTTCAGATCAGTCCAAAGCATTTCTGTTGAATTGAGATCTGGTGATTGCGAAGGCCATTCCATAACTTATCTTTGTTTTCTTTAATAATTCCAGAGTTGACAGCCATATGCTTTGGGCTGTTGTCATGTTGGAAAATAAACTGTTTGCCAATCAGCCTACAAGCAGATGGTATCATTGTACTTTGTAGAATGTTTTGATATATGGCTGCATTCATTCGATCTTCAAATCACACGTCTCCAGTTATGAATTTTGTTTAAAAGTGGTTTGCAGCGAGGTCTACATACATACAACTTTTCTGTGTTCTGGTGCCTTTCTACAGTTCTTTCGTGCACTATTATGCCTGATGCTTCTAATTCTTTCTTTAGTACTTGGCTGTTAATCTTGGATTTTTTTAATTTATTTTTTTACTGTTCGAACAGTTCTTTTACATGCTGTACCTGTAATTTTCTTTGGACGTCCACTTCTTGGTTATTGCCGATTATGGATTTTGGCATTCCATATTTCTTTGATACTGTTCTGTAGCTATTCCCTTTGTTGTAGTTTGCTTCTTCAACAGATGTTAGGAATAATTACCTCCTTTTCTGGTTCTTCACTTCATAATGGAGCTTTATTTGGTAATGGGTTTCAGTCAATGAATATATGTTTTTAATTTTTTTAATTTGTACAGACTTTTATTATAAATGTATTGTAAATGTGCCAATACTTTTGTCATGAACAAATATTTGGAATTGCTTAAGTGCTTTTGTATTTTTTGTACTGTGGCACGTACGTACATCTCTGTCCTCTGTCCTACCATAAATTGTGTATTCTGGTCTTTGCCATATTAATTGGTGTTTAATGTTCACTAAATGCTTTAACATGTTTTTGTGAATCATCTGATATTAAGTGTGGGGTTCCAATACTTTTGTCTACGACTAACAAAATGTTGAGAAATGTACTGATTGTTTTTCAAATTAAGTAACACAATTACCTCTGAAACTACATTTGTACTTGCTGCTACTTCAGCAAAAGGTCTTAATTGTATAGCCTTTGCCACGTGCATGTTGCCAGGCTCTGGGGTCCAATACAATTAAATAAAAAGACTGTCTCTAGTTTAGATCAAAGGATAACCAATATTTTCTATGAATGTGAGTTCCTCTCAGTAGCGGTCATTTCCTATAATTATCTCCTGATTGCTTCGGTGTTAACAGCAGTCACTGGGGTCTTGCAGCCGAGAGATAGAGAGATAGGCTTTAACAATGAAGTGTGCACAATTAATACAGCAACCCCTGGCCAAAACAAACTCCCGGTTTTGAATATAGCCGCAAGAAAACAAAGTGTTAGAATGCATTGTGTGGCACAGCTGAGATAACATTACTCCCCCCACCCCCGTAATACTTCCCCTTGAACATTTGTAAGCTTTATTTTTTGGACACTGACACATTAAACTAACAGTGTATTATGAAAAGGAATGTATTTTGTTTCCTTCGTTTAATTAAATGAATGTGAGCTTCTGATGGTCTAGCAATTTAGGAACAGCTTAGTCAAAAAGGTTAGGAGACATAGAGCATGAAGGGATTTTAAGTAATAAAATATTATTATACTAGGTCTTTCTACCTTGACTTGTTGTTGTGCCCCTGTAATTCTGCTTTTCCAGGATGCTACAAATTTCAGACTGTCCATTGAGCAAGTCATGGTTCTGATAGGAGAAAATAAAAAGAAAGATAACTTTTACATTTTTTTCCCATGATTTCAACAAAACTACTAGGAGAAATGGTAATGGTAAAGTTTAATAATGATAAAGACATGTAATACAACATAGGTAGATAACCATTACAATTTAAATGTATTTTAGTGAAATGTACAAAATAAAACTTAGCATGCATATAACATACCTTGCCGTCTCCTGTCGCAGGGCATTAAGGAAGGTGTCAGGATGGAACAGTTCTGCGAGATCAAGTGTATCTGAGAGCAAACTCTGTTTCTCTGATTTGTCAACCCAGTTCTGGAATTTAAAATATCAACAAATCAAGTCAGCCATTTGTATTTTATTGGCAAAACTTGAAAACACAATATTTATCTTTTGCGAGTACACTGCTGAGAGAAATATTTGGGAATAACTTTCAGTACAGTATTTTGTCAGCCTTCCCTTTGTTGCACAGAACAAGAAACATACATTTCACATAATTGTATAAATCTCATTTCGGTCTTCTCTTTTGGAGTTACTCTCAGAATGATTGTACTTTGCTTAGTGAGTCAGTGAGGTGTAGTAGTAAAAACTCAGGGCAGAGTGCCTGGGGATTTGGGTAATCTAATCTCACCTGTGCCACAGACGTGTTTGTACACCTGAGGCAAGTTGTTTACCTTCCACATGCACATCAAAGGTTTTAAATTGTTACGTCTGATTTGAACTACATAATAATAACAACAATTTAACAAAAATTAACATTTGATGTAAAAACCTTAATACATTTGACTAATCGGGCTATTTGCAAAGTGTTTACTCCATTCTTTAATCAAACAGCTCTTCATTTTAAAAAAAACTAGATCCAAGTCCTCTTATGCACCCTCAATGTGTTCTGGTTTTCATTTTGTAACATGGCCCATTGTGTCAAAAGCAAAGCACATTACTTTAAATTGTCTTAAAAAGTGCTACATTTCGTTTTCCCAAAATGGTTGTAATTTATTTATTTATTTATTTATTTTTTTAGTGACAAGGTAACAATGCAATTTAGTTAATCCAAAGAAAACCCTTGTTCTGATTAGCTATCTTGTGTTTAAATGGTCAGGAAGTTTAATTTTGCCACGTAGTAAAATGTCACAAACATTAGTATGTGGGGAAACCCATGATGTGCTTACTTAAGTTTTGTTAATCAGGTAATATCTTGAGTGCTTATTGTTTTTAAAACAACTGTACCAGTAATCCCCAGAGCTTTCTATTGTAAATCCCATGAGGACAAGGCTTCCTGAATTTGAATTGGGCTGATTATTAGTGACTGTTCTATGACGCAAATGTCTCAGAAAGAGGAAAGTTAGGACTGTTTACAGATGAAAGGTGTTACATCAGTTCCTGTCTGGAAATCAAGCTCTGAAGAAGTACAGTATGTGTCCAGAGGGCTCCTATAGCTCAATGGAGGTAAAAAACAAAACCATTTTTGAGGTACATGTATGCTTTGTTAATATCCTTCCTAACAATTTTGCATCTTTCTACTTAATTTGTTGCCAGATAAATAACTGAACTTACTGTTTTTATGTCGATAAACAACTTGTTTAATATATTATAGCCCCACCCTTATTAACACAGTCTGAAAAGGGAGTTGTTGAAAAAGTAGCCTCAGTCTCATGTTAAAAGATTTTCCATAACTCATCTTCCCCTGCATGAGTGGGCTGTGTGGCATAACAATGTGAGCTAATTCATTGCTGTGTAGAAAACAACGCTCCAAGGTCAAGTAAAGTGCAGTCAGTAACAACAGTCTTTGTCTGCCGCACACTAGCACCTCAGCTCCTTTGGGGACTATTTCCAGTCTCTCAATCTGCTGTGGTGGCGGCTTTGGTGTGTAGCTTCTCATTTTGATGCGATTTTGTCAGCATAACTTTTGGGTGTGGCCCAATTTGCGTGTTAGCTTCAAGCGATTTTGTTTGTTAGTCAAAAAGGTATCACCTCTTCTTCTCTTGTATATTATTTAAGGAAACAGTTTTTGCTTCAGTCACACATTCATTACCACCTCACCTGTCATGCAGGTGGCAATTTACGAAAGGCAGTCCCCCAGCCCTGGTCAGGTGTCACTGGTGGTTTGTAAAACCATCGCAAACAAATAATATTCATGTTTTTTGAAATCTAAACTCCACTGTTTAGAATAATGTATTGGATTAGCGCATAACCAAAATTTATAACGATGTATGCAGTACACAAAATTATGCAACTTTATTTATTTCCTCAGATCTCGGAGGATTTAATCAATTGTTGTATGACCCAACTTACATTCCAGCATAGGATGTCAAAAACAGTATTACAAGTACCTCCAAATGAGTCGAAATGAGTCATTCTGTCCAATCAGTTATTTAGGGCAGAGTAGACACAGCTGCTGTATGACAGGCTACCAGGGGTGTATTTGGGCCGGAGCGGACTGGGGCGTTGGTACTTTTTCGGGGGGTGGGGCACTGCTCCATCACTGTATTACCTAAAGTCAACTTTTTTTTTTGATGTTTGCATTTTAAATAACACACTTTTCATGGATCCTGATCGCAACTCATATTCTTCAAGGGTGAATTGCCTGAACTACTGTCACTCACTATCATACAGGTCACTGTTCCTATGCCTCAGTAATTATGAAGAATGAAGTGTAGCCCTATGTATTAAAAAAAAATAATAATAATCATACAAATGTTTATTTTTCACTGCAGCGCTAAAGTTAATGAAGCCACAAAGATAATGTTCAAAGATAATCTTACTTTTTACCCTGTATGCCATATTGTTTTATTATATATATATATATATATATATATATATATATATATATATATATATATATATATATATATATATATATATATACACAGCTCTGGAAAAAATTAAGAGACCACTGCAAAATTATCAGTTTCTCTGGTTTTACTATTTATAGGTATGTGTTTGGGTAAAATGAACATTTTTGTTTTATTCTATAAACTACTGACAACATTTCTCCCAAATTCCAAATAAAAATATTGTCATTTAGAGCATTTATTTGCAGAAAATGACAACTGGTCAAAATAACAAAAAAGATGCAGTGTTGTCAGACCTCGAATAATGCAAAGAAAATAAGTTCATATTCATTTTTGAACAACACAATACTAATGTTTTAACTTAGGAAGAGTTCAGAAATCAATATTTGGTGGAATAAACCTGATTTTCAAGCACACCTTTCATGCGTCTTGGCATGCTCTCCACCAGTCTTTCACATTGATGTTGGGTGACTTTATGCCACTCCTGGCGCAAAAATTCAAGCAGCTTGGCTTTGTTTGATGGCTTGTGACCATCCATCTTCCTCTTGATCACATTCCAGAGGTTTTCAATGGGGTTCAGGGGTTCGTGTTAGTTTTGAGCGATTTTGTTGGTTAGTCAGAAAAAAAAGGTATCACCTCTTCTTCTCAATGTTTGTATATATATATAAGCACATTTGATGACAGTTGAGAAATGGAGAAGCATTCAGTTGCTGATGATATTTATTTTCATCTGCCAGCACTGCCAACTCTCTCTCCATCTCTCTTGCTTAATCCGTTTACAGTAATTGTAGGTTCAGAGTAAAAGGTTACACTGTAGCAAATTGTACTCCCACCGTCTGCTGCATAATCACTCCTGGAATTAATACATTCATGCTATTGGTCTATAAAAAGAAAGATTTATTTATTTATTTTAAATCAAACAGCTATTCAAGATAATTACCAACAAACATCATAGGCCAATTCCGAATGTTTATGAGACTACTCTTGTTATTATTGTTAAGCGACAGTATTGTGACACAGTCAAGCCTGCAAGCACAGTATAGAAAGAGAGTGCATCAATGCAGCCAATGAATACATGTTTATAATCTGTTGAAACAAGCAGGGAATGTTACAGGCTTATTTGAAGTATGTTTGAAAGAATAATAGCCACAACATGTTGGAAGTACAAAATATATGGGTACACAGGTCAATAAAAGTTTATTTAAATACAGTACCTCAGGAAGTCTTTACAAATTACTATTTCACAGGTTTGTGAGAAACTAAATATAACCCACGGGTAATAGAGCATACTGCTGCTTGATCACATTATGGATGAGAATTACTATGGTATAGGCTTGTTAAATGCGAGGAGAGATTAGAGTGCCCTTGACACAGTACTCCCTTTCTGATGGTATTATTTACACCTAAATTAAAGAGGCCTGGGTTAAAATGTGCCTGGTTTTACAGCATGGTCTCACATTTACAATTCCCATTAGCTTTGTCTTCTTCATTACTTGCTGAGGAGAGTAAAGAGCCTGTCACCGAAGCATGTTTCTGTACAGGTCAGGGTAGATTTAAGACTCAGTCAAAAGCGTTTGGCAAGCTTGGAAGTTAAGACAATGATTAAACCATCCCTGAGGTACTTCCTACTAAGCTTTTACACAGCATGAATAGTTTGAAAGCTATCTAACAACATTACAGTTAAAAAAAACACAAATAAAGAGCAAATAAGCTGAGGTGGCTGTTGTGGTTTGGAGACTTGCAAAATTATAAAATAGTGTGGTTAAATTCACTTCCCGGTAACATGTTATTGTTTACCTTTGATTCCAATGGGATTTTTACCTGGCACACAGTGCCACCTATTGGCTAATTATTGTAACTGCACAATGTATTTATTTTGTCTTAAAAGGAAAGTAAAATCTTAGCTTTATAGCTGATGTTTAACTAAAAATGGTTTTAAAAAAAAACATTAAAAAAATAACATCTTTTCAGATGTGTATTCCATTTTCTTAAATAAAAATGTAGTATTTCATACATCTTGTATTTGGGGTGTTTATAAAATATCAGTCAAATCTAGGATGCTATTTTTTTATTATGGACTGTAGAGCACAGTCTAAACAATTACTATTCCTAAGTTTGCAACACCATGTGCATTTTCCTATTCAGCAAATTAACACAACTTAAGCCGTATGCATAATTTACACAAACATATGCAAGAAGCATATGTACTGGTCGACAATTAACTATTTGAAAATTGTTATAATCATTGCGAGCTCAGTTGGAATGAAAACCAGAAGACACAGGGGGTCCCCAGGACCAGGGTTGTGAACCACTGATTTAGAAGACTGAAATAATTTTGTTGGCCATGTGAGCAACCGTGAGCTCAATTTAGGAGCAGTGTTTCTATTTAACCCTTTAAGGACTGTGATCGTGACTTACTGGGTCACCATACTTATACTGGTTGAAGGGGAAGGGATTGAATTTCACAGCTGGAATTAAAGAGGCCTTGGTTAATATGTGCCTGGTTTTACAGTATGGTCTCACATTTACAATTCCCACAGATTAGTCATCTTCATTGTTTCTGTACAGGTCAGGGCAGATTTAAGACTCAGTCAAAAGCTTTTGGCAAGCTTGGAAGTTAAGACAACGATTAAACCATCCCTGAGGTGCTTCCCACTGAGCTTTAAAGCTTTTACACAGCATGAATAGTTTGAAAGCCATCTAACAACATTCAACTTTAAAAAAAACACAAATAAAGAGCAAATAAGATGATGTAGCTGTTGTGATTTGGTCACATAACAATCGGTGTGCATATATATATATATATATATATATATATATATATATATATATATATATATATATATATATATATATATATATATCCTGTTAAAAAAATAATGTTCATAATGTAATATAATGTTCCCCAGAGTGTTCTGAAAAAAGGACACCAATTCCAAGATGCTACTGCAAAAAATAGTTTTTTAGTGAATTTTTATTGGAGTCAACTACAGCCAAAAAAAAACCTCTGGTCCCGGGGAGCATCCCACTGAAAAACGCTTGGTCCTTAAAAGGTTAAACATCCTAACCTTATAAAGCAGTATGTGGAAGCAAAATACTGCTTTTTGAAAACAAACCAGTTTGACAATACACCCTAGAAATGTTATAATTACACCCATGATTGTCATTCCTAACTGAACACACAAGAATCAGACCCTGTTAAAAGTTTCTGACTAACAGCTTAATGCTTTGACATATTTCCTAGTCTTTGAATGTACTTTAACCACTTTATAGGAATATTGTAAAAACTGGCCCTACACAAGCATTGTTTTAAAAAAGAACAAGAGAAGACATTCCGTGCCGGTCATGTCGTAAACACTGCTTTATGGAGTAATAAAACCTGTAAGCGAATCTTAGCTGGCTGGAATTCTATGTTTATAAATGTACTTTATAGTCCAAAACTACATTAATTTCAAATAGATTCGTGAATTTCAGAAAATCCTTATCTCCCTTAATCCCTAGGGTAAACTGTGCAACATGTACTGAATTTAATGAGCAAACACTGGATGTTCACCTTACTCTTATAGATTAGTTTAAATAAAACTGTTAAACTTTGAATTACTGGTACATTATGCACTTTAGCTTATTATTGTTTTTTTGTGATGTCGTGATGTGATACAGACAAGAATCATTACAACCAAAAGACTGCAATACAGTGTCGGAGGACAACACAGCACGTCGGAGGACAACACAGCCCTGGGCAGCTGACAGGCAAGCCCGCAGGCGCTCGGCCACTCTACAGAGGTCGCTGGTGCGCGGTGAGCCGAGGACACCCTGGCTGACCTAAGCCCTCTCCCCACAGGCGGCGCTTGGCCAATTGTGCTCTGCCCCTTGGGAACTCCCATCCACGGTCAGCAGTGGAATAGCCTGGACTCGAACCAGCGACCTCCAGGCTATAGGATGCATCCTCCATTCCACGCGGAGGGCCTTTACCGGATATGCTACTAGGGAGCCCGAAGACTGCACTTTTTATAGAACTTTTTAAGTCTTCAAAAAACATTACATAAAAAAAAATTTAAAAAACTAAAAAAAACATTGTCAATTATATATTTAAAAATTCTTAAAATCAAAAACTAGTAAAACTTTGTAAGAAAGGCCCTTTTTAAAAAATTCTGCCTTTGGGCAAAGTTAAACCAGTAACAGACATAATCAGGATAACAGAATCCAGCAAGGACCAGGGGCAACATATAATATGTATTGTATGAAAAGTTTACAGAAGACAAAGATCAATTTATAATTATCAGGATGGCTGGGCTGAGATCCCAGAAGAAAAAAAAAGAAGAAAAAAGTCACACTCTTACTGGAATATGATCCAAGATACAAATGGCGATATCCTTTAGACATGTCGAAAATCTAAACTACATGCACATGAAAACTGAAAGTACCTGTTTTGAGGTGCATAGTTTGTAAAGCCTGGGGCCAATAGTATATATTTACCCGAACCTGTTGTAGTTCATTAGGTCTGAATATTATTTTGCTCTGTAGAAGCACATACTGTACAAGTACTAAACATGTTCCATCTTCCTTTGAGCTTCCTGTAATCATAATTGTGTTGAAGACATTTCCCATCTGCCGTCAAACATCTTTTCCCTCATCAGCCCTCAGATTAAAGAGAAACTATCTGTGCTCAACTGATGGCACTCCCTGTATCATCAATTTTTTTCACAAGATATTTTTTAAAAAGCTAACTTTTAAAACTAAAAGGTACTGTTCTTGTTTAAAGCTGAATGTTGGTTATTATTTACTTGTGTTTGTGTGTTAAGTACACAACTATAAATTATAAAGTATTCTTTTCCACAGCAAATATGAAATTAAAGTTGTCATTTAGCATAACAAACGGGTATGCATGCTTATTTAAAACTGATTAAGTGGTTATCAGGCAAGCAGATGGCAAGCATAGTTTAATAAAATGCATACAGTTTGTTTCCAAAATATATTCTCAATTTGTTTAATCACAAGCCAGTAGTTCTTTGATGAAAAGGGGTAACAAATATATCTATATAAAACAAAGCTCATGCACAATGCCGTCTCATCTTGTGTATATTTCTTTTAACAAGAACTAGAAAATAGAGCAATTTAAAACTTGTAGTTCCATTTGAATTTTTTCACCTTGTGATAGAAAGGCCACCTTTAAGGAATTCGCTTATTTTTTGTTAGAACAAATAATGTGCTAAGACCAATTAATCAATCACTTTTAAGTGTTTGTGACACTGAAATGACCCACTTCTTTGTATCTTAGACCTTGTTCCAATAAGATCATTACTTATTATTACTGTTTAATTGCAGTCAAATCAGGATAATTTGTTTCAATAAACTACCTCAATGGGCTAAAATAAACAAACCAAACAAGCAATTGTTTTTGCAGTTAAACAAAGCAGGCCCGATATCAGTGAAGGGGCAACCCTCCAACACTAGGGCAAAATGCGTTTGCCCCTGATTTTGATGAAAAAACTGTGCCAATGAGAGCAAAGTGACTTTGCACTATAATGTGATTTTGGTGACATGCTTTTCCTTTCCTTTGCTACCTGCATTAGTACCAGTGGCCGGCTTAACTTTAGGGGCGTGGCCTCATTTGCACGTTAACTTTGAACGGTTTCGATCACAACGCAGCCGGGGGCAACAGCATTTCAAACTAACCAGGTAAGGGGAGGTTTATTTGAAATGCAGGTGCTGTCGATCCCATTACGGAAAGGGAACAGCAAGTGGTGAAGGAACAAGGGACCAAATGAGAGATTAAACACATTTTCCTTAACATTTCTGTGCCATGCGAGTGCTGTCACATGGCAGTCGTGACCCTATCAAAGAGGGAACGTCTGGATTCCATTTTCGGTGGCCAGGGCACCTGTAGAGCTGCAGGGCAAGCACTGGGTTTCCAAGTCCTCAGAGGCTGTGAGGGACAAGGTGCCCTCATGAGCCAGCTCAAACCTGTGCAAGGCTACCCAATCAAGCACTCCTCACAACTTCCCACACGACACAAACCTTCTCTCCTGTGTATGTGAAGGAGTGTGGGTGGGTCATGTGAGTAATCCAGACCCAATGAGAAACTATCATCTATGGTTGCTAAGGAACACTGAAAATGTTTTCCGAAGGAAGAGAAGCAGAAAAATTCGAAAAACAAAACAACCGTGGCGGTCAGCGCAGACTCCTTCCAAGGCAATGCTGAAGATAAAATGGTGCTGATCCCTTCTGCTCGTGGCACTTCATCCCCTCGGAGGCAGAGGGGGCTCTTAGAGCAGCTTCGACATATATGTGCTCAAGTGAATCGGTCTACACAGAGGTACTGTATATCCCAATCAGTAATGGAATAACATTTCGTACCAGACAGGGAACTGTATTACCTTGAATACTGCTGTGCTGATGTTAAACTCAATTAATAATAAAGATAAATAGCAATAAAAAAATAAAACAAGGTTTATTATATGATGAATTAACTGTACTACAAATTACCTTGTGGTTTATAAGAAGACATTAGCGTCTATTGATCGTTGACTAATTTAAATGTCACCAATAAACTGACCTATTTACAGCCCAGGCAAAACCAAAGATGGTCGCATCAACATAATGTTATTGGTGATTAGTGCTTTTGTTAAGAATTTTCCATAATGATTACAGTACTTGATCCAGCATCTGCAAATGTTTTTTGTCTAAATAAAATGTCAAATAAAAGTAAGAAAAATAAAAACAGGTAAAAGAAAGCCTGTAGATTGACATAAAAACAAACATGCGTATGACAGTAAAAAAAAAAAAAAAAAAATACATATAATTCGGTACAAAACCTTGCACAAACATATTTTTGCACATGTCTGTGTAGACAGATTCATAGTTTAGTTTAGACAGCAATTTCTGTCAATTACGAACATCAACACAAAACCCTTTTTTAGTGTTTTCCAGTTAATCATGGAGATTTAATACAGATTTTTTTTTTTTACTTCACTCAGAACGCTTCTTGTTTATTATTTTCCATTTAAACTGACACCATCTCCCTTAGGTAATATTACACTGTACCATCTTATGAAATGAATAATTCAAGTCGGGCGATTGGAGCCTCTTAATATTCACAAAGTAATGTCTTAGTCAAGGTTGGCGTGTCTGATACAATTGACTACTTGCTATCGCTTTTAACTTTTGAATTTTGCTTTTAAATTTATTTTTAGGTACATACATATTACAATACAGATTTGACGGGTAGCTTTCAATAATGCAGGGAGTACATTTTTGGCTATACCTTTAAAGTCACTGCCTTCAAGTAAATATTGAGACATGTCTACTGTAATAGGAATCCTCTTAACATGTAGATCAGATTTAAATATAGATCAAGTGTTACTGTTTTATTTATTAATAAAATAGTGACTTCCCTGGTGTAGTAAATACACTGCTGCTGAAATGTTGATTCATAATCTTGAATTGATTTAAAAAGCAGCTGTTTTAGATCCACCACTTTAGAAAATTAAATTATGGCTCATGTCGATATTTTTATGATGGCTATAGTAAAGCTATATAGATTGATTCCAGGTCATACTTTGTTTTCTATATGCATTAAATTCTGCGAAAAGGGGCTAACTCCGCGATCGCAGTCACGTTTTTCTGGAGGTACTATTAAGAAGCCATTTCCATCACTTGAGGCAGTCATGATCCTGCATTAATGTCCCATTCTCTAACTTACATTTTCCAACACAAAAGAACAAATACTTTTCATCAAAAAGTGAGTCTCATTTGATATTTAGTAAGTACTACTGAATTATTTATACACTAGTTTACCTGTATTGCAAGAGTTCGGGCCACAACTCCTCTGAGGTACTGCATAGGATCTTCTGGGCCTTCCCATTTGTTCTGCCAGCTTAGTGGGCACTGGAGAAATGGGGTACAATATTATTTAGAGATGAACATGAAAACAGAGTTAGCATTTAGTTAAGATATTTATATACAATGGGATGACGCTCCGAGATGCAACATTCAGGATCTCCTCTGGTCTTTCCTTCTTGGTTACATATCAAAATAAACACACAATGTCACTTGTTGAGTATTAACACATTATATTTTCATTATCTGTAGGTATTGTTGCATGTTTAACCATTTCTCTGTGTTAATAGTGTCTGAGACCACTTTACTGAAAACATAAATCTACTTGTTATTTAATGGCTTTAGTGATGCATATTCATAAAGCAGTGCATATGCTAAAGCAAACAGCAGGTCATATCTGTTTAGTTGTGATGATTAATGACTAATTACAAGTGCTATTAGCTGCTGTGTTGCTGCTACTATTTCATGTATTATGTTACCATCATGTATTATGCACTTTCCACTGTATTTAATGTACTATTTCATGTATTACGCTACTATCAGATATTATGCACTTTCCACTGTATTTAATGTATTATGCATTTTTTTTTTAATACTGTATATCATGTATTATGCATTTCTCTGTTTTTAAAGTATTATGGATTTTCTTGTTGTTACTGCATCTTGTAAGCGCTTTGTGATGGTGGTCCACTATGAAAGGCGCTATATAAAATAAAGATTGATTGATTGATTATTCAGTAATATTGTTGAGCCACGTCATTTCATTAGTGTAAACATACTACAAAAACCTTTTCACTGCAAATAGTCAGTGGCTACATTTACCTGTACATGCAGCTGTTTTTTTCACACTACTGTCATACATGCAGTTCTCACACTAATGTTATTTCAATGGATACACAAGACACAATTAGACTGACCTCCTGAAACTGTGTGAAATGCATTGAAACACAAACACTTAGATAGTCTCTTGGAGTCAGCATGTTTACTGCTGAAGATCCTTGATGTGCCGAATGACTACTTGTTCTCAACAGTATGTTTGTTTTTTTCAAAAGCGCTGGCTGTTTAAAAAGAAAACTCACGTAATACTTTGAATAAGGTCAAAGTAGTAACACATGCACATTTATTATACAACTGTTTTTAGGGTCTAGAAATTAAGCAAGGAGTCAAAAGCACTGTTTCATTCTTACCCGGTATGTCCTTCTTATCAGATAAGAGTTTTATTTTTTAATCCTCCGATTGGCCCGCAAAGCAATCATTTTTATCAAAAACAGATCAAGCTTAAGTTGATCATCATTGTTCACCTACATGAAAAGGTCAACTTCTGGAGGAGTATAAATTAGCTTAATGGAATTTGACAGAAAGTCCCTTGCAGGGAAATATTTATAATGTTCCTACTCTAGATATCATGTGGTTTCTACCTTAAATAAATTAATTACATCTCTAGAATAGCAAACACACGTTTTTCATTAGGTAACATAAAAAGCAGCAGGATCAGGGGAGGCTAAAGTGGATGTGGAATCAGGGAATAAATAAAGCTACATAAATAATTTAAAGATGCATCAGTAAAAGGGGGGGGGGTGGAATGAAGGTGTGGGGGAGTGGGGCAGGGCACAGCAAATCAGCCACAAAACATGTTGCTTTCCCAAGAAAATCTTAATGATGAACCTTTCGTGCATGCCAACAATATTGGGATGCTAAATTCAAAGATGAATAATTTATTTCTGATTCATGTCTGAACAAATATAACCTCTATCTGCATTTTTAGCTAGTTTTAAAAAGAGGGCTTGTGACAAGCAAACATATGTATAAGATTCAGATTTTGTCCAAAAAAATACTGACTGTTGCTGTGTCCCACAATCAACATAAATGTTTTATTAAAATCGATTCCGTTGTTAAAGAGTCATTCTAGTTCCACTGCATTCTCTATCTGCACTGCTCTAACACAGGATCAGGTAACTCCAGCCCCGGGAAGGTCATTCCTATTCAGGTTTAATAGGTATAATTAAACGAATAAGCATGGTCAGACGACGTTTAATTGTCTCAATTAAAAAATGAAGGAGATAGCTGAAAGAATGACCTGCACTAGAAGGGTAAATGTGTCCTACCCCTTCTCCATCACCATCCCTATATTTCCTATACCGTATATCCCCTTCGGTCACGATTTTTAAATACCATTTTTAGAAATGTTAAAAAGGTTTGTGTAAACTCTTTGGAGTTCGAGAAGTTTCCCTGCCAAAACATTGAAAAAGCAGTATACCATGTTAAGTTTCATATCTATTTTATAATTATACACGCAGTAACTGAAGGGGATATAGACATGTTGACAAAATAATCTGGTGTTAATTTAATACAATGATCTCACCGAATCTGCTCTAGGGTTGCAGCAATACAAGATTTTTCACATCACGATACAAGCTAAACAGAAAATGGCGATATCCCGATATTATCACAATACGTGATCATCTTGATCTAGAACTGATATTTTTAGATAGTTTTAAAGAAAGGAACAGTTGTATTAATGCCAACAATAACCATACAGAATAGAATTCCACTGAAAATTATTCTTACAAACTTCCAAAAGTAGTACAACAGTACTTGTCCAGACAGTAAATGGACTTTCATTTCAATGAATTATGTTGAATTAAGAAAGAAAAAGAAGAGAACATTGCCTGCAATCAGGAGTCAAACTCAGTTATACTGACAGCAGATAAATATACAGCTACAGCCAAAGGCTTTGCATCACCCTATAGAATGAACTCATTTTGCTTCATAAAGTCAAATGAAACCTGCTGAATAATGTTACTTTAACATATTGAATTACATATCGCTTTGTAGTTTTCCCATATACTTGACACAAATTGAAAGGTTTGGCATTTCGAAATCTAACATGAAACACTGTACTACTATTATGGTTTCTGGTAGACTTTTGCAATACCGTTTTGTAGTTTATTTGACTACATGATGATAATCAAAATATCTAAATATTCTACACATCACATGACACACAAAGGTCCTTTCCTCTGATGGGAACTAGACTCAACCGTAAGACTTTCACACTGATCAGTAAGGAAGGTTTCCAAGTGTGAATTGCTATATGATTCTACATATATCTGACTTACTAACATTATTTGAACCATTATCCTGTAATATGGCTGTAATTACTTTAGCAAGCGATACAAATAATAACAATTTCTGTATCACAATATAATGGCATAACTGGTCTATCAGTGCAACCCTAGTTTGCTGTTATCTGCTATGTGGGGTGCTCTCTCAGTGATGCCACACATGGGCTGTTTTCCAACCTACTGCATGTAAACTTAAGTAAGTAAAGTATGAAGGCCCTTCAATTACATTGCATAACTTTGAAAATAGTTAGGGTACCTTATCCCATTTCAAATAAAGAAATTGCTCATTTAAATGTATTCACTTTGGTCTGAGCAAGATGTGAGTGTTTAAAGGGCTGCAATTTTAATCGGCTTGCAGATCCATCCACTAAATCCCTTTAACAAGGAAAACTGTATCTCTGAGTTGACTATGATAATTACAACGTAGGTCTTGGAAAGGGGGCATAAACAGAAGAACAAACAGCTTAAGGTTTTAAATGTGTATAGTTTGACATCTGACTGAGATTTGACTGTTGTATCTATCAAGATTAATATATGATATTTAATGTTACACTTTTCTTACCTCTTGGTTCAGTAATGCCGTAGCGAGCTTCTGCACTTCAGATGTCAGCAGGGAAGTTCCTCGGATAACTTTGCTGAGCGCTGCTAAGGACTGATGAATACTCTGTACCAGTCGGATCGCATTAAACTGCTCTAGGATAATGAATGACAGAACTGGGGACCCCAGCCTCTCGTTGGGAGGCGATACCTTCTGATGGATGAGATTAGAACCCTAAAACAGAAATGAAAGAACAGTGTGACAAGTCGCATTAGGACAACTCAATAAACTGGATTTTGATCTTGGTAAGCATTCAGCTTGTAAAGATTTGATGTATTCCATTGAGTACGGTGCTGTTTGCCATAATCAAAAGTAGGATTTACATGGTGACAAGCATATCAAATCACCACACTGAGAACAGCTGCTCTTGGAATACCATTTTCACTTCAGGTTGGTCATCAAGAGCTAATTAAAAATACATACAAATTGAATCATGATACATGCTGATAATACAATATGTTCTGTTTCAATGTAACCAACACAGACGAGAAACCCCATAACATTATGACCTTCAATGCTGAAATTAAATTCCTGAGATTTCTGTTCCTGGAATACCTCATAAACAAGTTTAACGTACTGTTAAATATAAATGTATTGTAGAGCTAGCCTGACACTGGTAATATATTGAGCTGCAGAATCCACAGCCTGTGAGCGCAATTCTATGTGATTATTTTCATGAACAAAATTCTATGTAGTGACACTGTGATTACAGACCTGATTCTAAAGTCAATGGGGACAGGGAAAATAATACATCTTCTCTCTAGAATGATTTCCAATGTTATTTATGTTGAACATATTCAGGGAGAATAAGGCTGGGACTTACCTGCTCCTCTAGTTACCATCATCTTCATAATGTATCATTCTCTGGAGTACTATATTAAAAAGTCAAGCTAATACGAGTGAGCTGTTGTGTGCACTGTGACTCATCTACTCATGAAAGAAGAGGGCCACTCAATCTTGTGTCCCCATGTTCCCACTCAGAACATCCTTACCCTTGAACAATCAATTGGCCTGTCATTTACTGAAGCGGTCACTTAAGAAACAGTTACTGCTTAAAACACTAGGGACATGATTTAGGGATTCCTAATGATGATCCCTTTGATGTAGTTGGCACACAGTGATACCAGGTGTTCTATGCTGTAATTGCAGCAAGGATCTTAAAACGGAAAGTAAAATTTGAATGTCCAAATGTCATCTCCCCATCTCCCATTTAGGTTCCCTTAACCTAAGGCTTATTGTATACAAAATATATAGGCTGGTAACTGCATAGTATAACCATGGGACATGGAAAAAGCATAGGAAAACTGCAAAATTGCCATGCAAATATACCATGATAAACTTTTATAAGGGTATGTACGCATTCACCAGCAGCTGTATCCTGTGGTTTAAGAAAATATTAATAGCTGTGTTAGCTAAACATTGTAAGATAATGCATATTGCTGCGCTACATAAAAGGTGTATTCTTGTTATATCATTCTAAACTGCTCGCAGCCTCTGTCTACATTGGTTTAGAGTCTATCCAAAAAGCATAGCCAAGATACCATCACATTCTCTGAAAGCAGACTACTAATCTGTTGAAACAAATAAATGCACTGATCCAAAATGGCACTGCAAATAGCGTGACACAAAACAACAAGCAAATAATTAACAGGAGTAAATAGTTACAGAGAATTACAGAAGGTTATTATTATGTATTTATTTATTTATAATACACGGTAAACGATCATTTTTTTATTAATGTAAAGTTTTGCAGTCTTATTATATGCGTTAGTGGTGGGAGACCTGTGTATAATACGATTAGGTGGTGGTGTGAGACCAGTGTATAATACGATTAGGTGGTGGTGTAAGACCAGTGTATAACATGATTAGGTGGTGGTGTAAGACCAGTGTATAATACGATTAGGTGGTGGTGTGAGACCAGTGTATAACATGATTAGATGGTGGTGCGAGACCAGTGTATAATACGATTAGGTGGTGGTGTGAGACCAGTGTATAATACGATTAGGTGGTGGTGTAAGACCAGTGTATAACATGATTAGGTGGTGGTGTAAGACCAGTGTATAATACGATTAGGTGGTGGTGTGAGACCAGTGTATAACATGATTAGGTGGTGGTGTGAGACCAGTGTATAACATGATTAGGTGGTGGTGTGAGACCAGTGTATAACATGATTAGGTGGTGGTGTGAGACCAGTGTATAACATGATTAGGTGGTGGTGTGAGACCAGTGTATAACATGATTAGGTGGTGGTGTGAGACCAGTGTATAACATGATTAGGTGGTGGTGTGAGACCCGTGTATAACATGATTAGGTGGTGGTGTGAGACCAGTGTATAACATGATTAGGTGGTGGTGCGAGACCAGTGTATAACATGATTAGGTGGTGGTGTGAGACCAGTGTATAACATGATTAGGTGGTGGTGCGAGACCAGTGTATAACATGATTAGGTGGTGGTGTGAGACCAGTGTATAACATGATTAGATGGTGGTGCGAGACCAGTGTATAACATGATTAGATGGTGGTGTGAGACCAGTGTATAACATGATTAGGTGGTGGTGTGAGACCAGTGTATAACATGATTAGGTGGTGGTGTGAGACCAGTGTATAACATGATTAGGTGGTGGTGTGAGACCAGTGTATAACATGATTAGGTGGTGGTGCGAGACCAGTGTATAACATGATTAGGTGGTGGTGTGAGACCAGTGTATAACATGATTAGGTGGTGGTGTGAGACCAGTGTATAACATGATTAGGTGGTGGTGTGAGACCAGTGTATAACATGATTAGGTGGTGGTGTGAGACCAGTGTATAACATGATTAGGTGGTGGTGTGAGACCAGTGTATAACATGATTAGGTGGTGGTGTGAGACCAGTGTATAACATGATTAGATGGTGGTGCGAGACCAGTGTATAACATGATTAGATGGTGGTGCGAGACCAGTGTATAACATGATTAGGTGGTGGTGTGAGACCAGTGTATAACATGATTAGGTGGTGGTGTGAGACCAGTGTATAACATGATTAGGTGGTGGTGTGAGACCAGTGTATAACATGATTAGGTGGTGGTGCGAGACCAGTGTATAACATGATTAGGTGGTGGTGTGAGACCAGTGTATAACATGATTAGGTGGTGGTGTGAGACCCATGTATAATAAGGTTGATAATACAACTCTTATCCTCAATTTTTAATAACAAACACACAAAACACTGTTAATACCAAAACAAAAACAGGGGCCTGCAGATTTTAAGTTTTAACTGCAGAAGAGAAGGAGACATTTGTAGAAGAGCAGATGAAAAAAAAATTAAGACTTACGGTATCTCATGATCCTCGTTGCTTAATTTGAATGAGACATGCTAATAGCATTTGTTACTGAGAAAAAGAGACGGACCAGCTATTCATTACAAAGCAGTTAGATACCATACAAGCTATTAATACTTTCACATCCATCTGTAATAAAAGCCCCTTTAATAGTCTGCATCGTTTTTATGCTGTACTTAGGCATTAAAAGAAGCTTATATAAGATTATACCATTCTCACTAATGATGCATGATCTGTTAGATACATAAATACTGTAATACTGTACCCCTTTGAGGGGAAGACAACATATTATAATTGTTGTACCAAACGAGATAATTTGAACTTGCTACACTGTATAATCTAAATACAAACAAATAACAGAGTGAACACTGATCAAAACAGTCACCTAAAGCAACTTGTGAATTTCAAGAACACATGCAGGTACACTGCCATTGTAATAGGCACACTGACGTAACTGTACTTTATTTAAACCACTGGAAATGACAATGCAAACTATTGGATATTTATGTTGTGCGTCTTTCCATGTTTTAAACATTTTTGTCATACCTGTTAACCCTCCCTTTTTTTAGGGGGGGGGGGGACAACAAAGAAGACATGTCAATCCTGTCAGGTCCTGTAGAGCTGAGTTCAAGAAAATTATATAGGGCTGGCATACATCTGAAAGGGGTTTAGCAACACATACTAGCTGCTGTATAGTGCTGAATTTTGGTACTGGCAAAGAACAAGTCATTAAAAACACAATGATGCAATATAAGATCATAAAAAATGTATCACTCTAAACTCAACCATACAAGTGATAGTATATGTGGACATAGCTCAAGTGACTTTATCCCAGCCCCATACCGTCACACATACACACACATAACATTCAGGATTGGGGTGTGGGGGCTTTTTCCACTCTTCTGAAAAGATCAGTTTCAACAGTTCAATCCTTGATTCCTTTATTACTTGTAAGCAATAAGGCACTTCAGGGTGTGGAATATACTCTAATATCCACACGCCCCGGGTGCGTTATAAGTCATGAGGTGAGGCATGTGGATATTAGAGCATATTCCACACCCTGAAGTGCCTTATTGCGCTTATAAAATGGGTTAACTAACTAAAAAAAACAAAAACAAAAAAGAAAAACCTAAAAACATGTTTTAATTAACAAAAAAGTATTTTATATTAAATATCCTTCCGCCTCTGACATAAAAAATAGCCCCATAAAACTTAAAAAAAATAAAACCAAAAATGTATTAATTAATTTTTTTTTTTTTTAATAAACATTGAACAGATTAAAAACAAGAACACTGACATTGAAATTGCAGCTGTGAAGATTTACAGGCCCTTTTTTTAGATGTTCATTCTGAACAGTAGGTGGAGCTGCAGCAAGCGATTTCGAGCAACATCACGCAGACCTTCTTTGCCACGTCTGACCATATTTAATTGCACATCAAAACAAACCTTTATCACAAGACCTGCGGCAGTGTCAGGTGACAGTGTTGCAGATGGTTTTTTTGTTTTGTTTTGTTTTAATCGTCCTTTGTGATCCGATGACAGGAGGTATCCATGCCAGATTTGTAGGACCGTTTCACAGTGGCAAAAAAGATGTGGTTTGCATTTTGAAATACTCTGACTGTGGCATAAAAAGTACACCCGATGCCCAGGCAGTGGACTTCTGTGTATTTTTTTTTCCTTTTCATTTTCTTGTCCAGAAGCCGTGCTTCAGTAAGTTTGATGCCTCACAGTATTACTTTTTCACCCTTGAGTAAATGTTGGTGTCTGATTCAGACTCATCCAAAATCTCATCGAGTTTGTTTTCCCAAAAGATCAAAATTGATATACCTCGTCAGTCATCTGTATTGCGAATTTAAATATAGCTATCGTTTTTTTCAAAATTATATATTAAATGTCATTAGTCATGTTTATTAATATAAATTTAAATATGGCTACCGTTTTTTTTTTTTTTCAAAATTCTAGTGGCGTACGGATATCTACAAGTGATTCGCCCATTTTTTAAAAAAAGTTTCAACACATGGGAATATGGTGTAATAGTCACACCCCCTGTGACCTGTTTTGACCAATCAGGATAGAGTATTTAAAAGACCCATTTTATAATGACAAACCGTGATGCTTCCATCCCAGTGTTAAAACAAAAAATAAACAATTATTGTATACTAGCAGGAGAACAATGTCACTATTTACAGTAGAAAAAGTCATGATGAAGCAGTAAAAGATAAAGCATATAAATGGCGGGTGAATAGATTTGCATATGCTAAGCTGCTACTACAATATAAATACTTTCAGAATGAATAAAGTGCTGTAATGAAGTGTTGGAATCACCTTTGTTCTGTGTGTTTGTCACCATCTGTAAAACACCTTTCAAAATGTATTTTTAATTTTCAAAAAGCAACCACACGACAGGATATTGAACTCCACCAAGTCAATATTTCTAGCAAAATAAATACTGTACTAAGCACAGGAAACTAATCTTAGAAAACATTACGTTAAGGGTGTTTCGGTATAGTAGGACTGGGAGATTCAGGTCAATTCTCCCTTGGCCTCTGAATTGACTGATGTAGCCACGATGCAATCCTAACATTACAAATATGTGCAATACAGGAAACTAATCTGTACTATTTATAGTCAGAAACATATTGGCTGTGCCAAATTTACAATAAAGTAAACAGTTTTTCACAAGCAATGCTAAATGTACTAAAACAACTATTCCAAGAATCAGCTAGGGGCACAATGTCTGATGCTCTGTTTCTAAACATACTGTTTTGGAACACTATTGTGCATTCTAAAACAGCTTGATTTAAAGTAATAACAATAACAATAATCATTTACAATTTAATGAATTACAACTGAAACTGCACTTCCACTTATTATTATTTGTTTATTTAGCAGACGCCTTTATCCAAGGCGACTTACAGAGACTAGGGTGTGTGAACTATGCATCAGCTGCAGAGTCATTTACAATTACGTCTCACCCGAAAGACGGAGCACAAGGAGGTTAAGTGACTTGCTCAGGGTCACACAGTGAGTCAGTGGCTGAGGTGGGATTTGAACTGGGGACCTCCTGGTTACAAGCCCTTTTCTTTAACCACTGGACCACACAGCCTCCTTCCCTTCACAATTCCCTCCCACTCACGTGATGTGAGGGTAGTCTACTATCAGTAGTCTACTATAGTAGTCTACTATCAGTTTCTGAGGTCGACTGTCACTTTACTGTTCATCTAGGTGCTCTCGCTCTTATCAACAAAGCAAATGAATGATGTACTGAACAATGCACACTTTAAACTTGACAAAAAAGCAATACGATTGCTGAAACAGGACAGCTGGTGTTGAACTTAGGCCACCATCACAATCCATCCCGCTTTGTTGTAGAATATGTCCCGGTGGTCTTGATGCCTCATTGCTGCTTTGTGCTTTGAGTTCAGGAGGCCATACAGATGTGTTGAAATGTGTGAAACCATAACTGTTCTGGTAGGTATGAAACACTAGTGCCACCAGGGCATTTAATGCATTACACATCTGAGAATATAAAAATGCCATGGTTTAGTAGTGTGATCAGAATTTCTCCAAGAAGCAATTTTGTAAACTACTGTACAGCACCTGACAACTTGTGGATACGATTATCTGTCCGCTATTTAAATCAAGTCTGTCTGTATAAAGTTTAATATTTATATTTCCTCACAATACATAACTTTCAGTATATTCACACAAATAAAGCAATTGGCTTACTCTTTGGGATGATGATAGTACCAACCTCATTTCATTTCAATTGAATATAGGGGACACAGTAACAAGAGAAAACAATATTCAGCAATTTTAAATTATGAATGTTTTAAAGGAATCCTTGCAGTGTGAAAGATCACGTTTAACCATATAAATATATTTAAAAGAGACACAATAGGAACTGTGACAATAAAATATTAATGCACTCTTGGCATTCTTAATGAACTCTATAAACCCAAGAGGACAAATGATAGATGTGCACTGTGAATACACAATGAGATAACCTAGGTGAGCACTCTCTCATTAGGCATAGCTTTCTCAGCAGTTATTTGGTGGATCTAATTAATGTAAGGCTAACACTAATTAAATAAAGGTACATGCGGTTTCTTGCACAGCTGAGTAACTTCCGTATGAAAAATAACAAATTGTAACCAATTTAAAATGAAGTGTAAGAAATACAAATTATTAAAACAATTATTAAAAATATGTATGGAATGCACGAATGGCATGTTGTTTTGAGTATTTTGCTTAGAATGTCAAAGTTGGGTGACATAGTGGATAAGTCTTGGAAAGGGCATTAGCCGTAGGGCCTATAGGGTCTGTTTTAATGCTACCAGATGACTTGTGCAAAAGCAGTGCTGATACTGAAATCTCACTCCAGAGTGGGTATTAGTTCACAACACAAACTACCATCACAACTGGCTTGAAAATGTCTCCAGTTCAAGGATGTAGGTGGGATGTTCCTAAATGTATAATGGCTGTTTGTCTTGCAGTTGCTGCACCTTGTCTTTGTAAAGTACTTTAACCTTTTCTGAGTCATTTTAGCAAGATCTCAGTATTCCCCATTATTATTTTTTTCACTTAGGCCACAGGGACAAGCTTTGTAAAAGATGTGATACCTACATAAAGGGCCAAGATAAATACACAAAGATGTAATCTAAATTGGGGCAAACTTGCAGTAGAAGCTAATAGCAACCTGAATAAAACAAGTGGGGACTAAGTTTGCCCCAGTTGTGTCTAGTTTAACTTGGCTTCTACTGGGATTCAAATTCATGTTTCCAGATGTGTCACAGACTTGACCACAGAGCTTTAGACCACTAGGCCATACTGTCTTTGCAAATTTCAGTTTTATTTTAGATATCCAAATACAGGTTGAATCACAAAGTGGTCATATGAGATTATGGTATCTGTCAATTCAATAAAAAGGAAACACTGTGACCTTGAGCAAGTCACTTAACCACCTTGTGTTCCGTCTTTTGGGTGAGATGCTGTTGTAAGTGACTCTGCAGCTGATGCATAGTTCACACACCTTAATCTCTGTAAGCCACCTTGGATAAAGGCGCCTGCTAAATAAACAAAAAATAATAACAACAACTTGCCAGTGTTCTATACTTTTGTTTTACCACTACACCACGTCAGATAAGATTTCAGATCTAAAGCTAAAGGTCAAAATTTGAATCAGATACAGTTTACTATCAATGTGACAAACAGATTGTAAATAATTTGGTAAGTGAATAGAAATATGAAACTATAACACACATGCAGTATCTACATTGTATAAATGTAAATATTGTAAACCACCAAGATCATACAACCCATTCTTACTTTGTAAGAATTGCATTTGCTTAGGATTTCATCATCAATTTCAATATCAATTTCAATAAGCACCTGTCAAGAATCCGCTTCTCCTCTGATGTTTCATATTTTTTGGAGCGTCTCTCTCTCTCTCTCTCTGCATAAATACATGTTCACCATTTATGTTCACTTACCGTGCAGCTGTGGTTACATTTTTAACTGGGAAATAATGCATGTTTTGTTTAATGACAATGCATTTCCCGAAGGGTGACAAACATTGACAATGGCACGGTAAGAATTTAAATGGGACGTTAACAAATGTAGGACTACTAGTGAGTTAAGTAATTGGTGAAACGTTATGCATTATATTGTTTATCCAGCTCTGACCCCTGCACCTGTACCTGCCCCCGAGTAGTCATTGATAGATTCTGAGATATATGGCTTGAACTCTGTGGCTGCAGGAAAGGGTTATTTTTTGCACAATTTTCACAACACTAAAAATGTGAAGTTGCCAGCTTAAATGGTTTCTGAGATATTAATAATAGTAGGTGCAGCTGTTGGCCAGTTTGAGTACTTAATGTAATGCTAGCATGTACAACTTTAATGCTCCATGTTAACAAACTGAAATGAAGAAGGGTGACACTAGTTCTTGAAAAGCAACTAATGAATGAAATAATAACCAAGGGAAAAATAAAGGCATTTATCCAGGAACCCTCATTACTTTTTCTAGGGCTAAATGCACCATATACTCAAAATACAACTTTTAAGAATCGGTTTAATGGCAAGTAAAGCAACAACAAAAACTACAGGTCAATAAAACCAGCTTAAGGTAGCTATAAAACAAACAAAAAAGGATATCCTTTTATTCTCATGCCCCGAGCTACCATAATCTGTAGGATTTTGATGCACAGAATGATTATAAAGATAATAGTCTGGCTTTTATTTTTTAATAAGGACTTTATTAGTTACAAATAATACTGATAAAAAACTTAAATCATTAAATTATAAAGTCCAGGAATATAAATATCCAGGAACTGTTTTAAATGCTTTAGACAGTGCAATTTTAAAAAGGTGGCTGGGATACCCAGTGGGTATGAACATGTCTGATTTATAAGTTATAAACATGTAACCATTAATGAACTTTTACCAAACTGTCACAATTCCAATAAAAGGTATATAAAATATATACAACACACATGTCCTGCATTCTGTCAAGGTTTCCTCAGATCTTTAGAAACATATAAATATACTATACTAATATACTAATCCAGTATTTATATTTTATAAATACATGGGGCAGCAGAGTGGAGTAGTGGTTAGGGCTCTGGACTCTTGACCGGAGGGTCGTGGGTTCAATCCCAGGTGGGGGACACTGCAGCTGTACCCTTGAGCAAGGTACTTTACCTAGATTGCTCCAGTAAAAACCAACTGTATAAATGGGTAATTGTATGTAAAAAAAATAATAATAATAATAATAATGTGATATCTGTATAATGTGAAATAATGTATAATGTGATATCTTGTAACAATTGTAAGTCTGCTAAGAAATAAATAATAATAATATACCATTTTCTTAATATAACGTGAAACCTGTGTACAGCATGCATGACTGTACAGCCTTGGCTTACATCCCCTGTAGAAAGCATACCCCTTGTATAATACGCACATCTGTATAAAGAGCCTTTCTTGTGTACTATAGTATGCTATAGAATACTCTTACACATCTGCACACAGTACATAAAACCCTACAATTCTTCCAATATTTGTTATAGGGTGCATGTTATATACTATTAATTAAGGTATTAAAACAATTCTAAGAAAATAAACTACACAGTATACAATATAAAAAAAAGATATACAAGATACAATAAACGGATATGACTATATGTTGTACTGGACCCAAAACAACCTAATTATCTCCATGCAGTGCAATGTACTTTTCAGCTGGCTAGTGTCTTACCTGATTAAGTTTCTTCCAGAGGTTGAGGACAGGTGAGAGCTCGTTTGACCAGATTTCCCTGTCGAACTTGGAGCCAGCAGTGACAGATCTGCTTAAGATTCGCAGCTGGGAAATCACCTGGAAGGACAGAGGTAATGAGACAGGTTGTTATCGTGTCACTTCTCAGGTTACTTTAAAAAGGTTTAAAAATAAGCCAAATGGAATGTGAAACTGTTTAGAAGGGGGAATTGTTACTTGCACGTTGTGTATTATGAAACAATGCAGTAAGTATTATACATTGTGTGCACATTTTTCATGTTATACCAGGGGCCACATTAATACAGCTGCAATGCACTTCCTGACATACTACTGCATGATGAATACCGACCCTTAAAAATGTACTGCATGAATAATGCAACAGAACATAAACGACTCATATCACTTTTGCAGCCACTGTAATTAATGAGTGTGTTTTAAACCAGCTCTAGCTTTAGACTGATTTTTAGGTCGGCCAGGGTGTCCTCTGCTCACCGCGCACCAGCGACCCCTGTAGTCTGGCCGGGCGCCTGCGGGCTTGCCTGTAAGCTGCCCGGAGCTGCGTTGTCCTCCGACGCTGTAGCTCCAAGGTGGCTGCATGGTGAGTCTGCAGTGTGAAAAGAAGCGGTTGGCTGACGGCACACGCTTCAGAGGACAGCGCAGGGGTGGTAGCGGTGAGCCGAGCTTAAGAAAAATTATTGGGTATTCTAAGTTTGGATGATAATAATAATAATAATAATAATAATAATAATAATAATAATAATAATAGACGACTACTAAATAAAAAAAAAAGAAAAACAATATATAAAAAAATAGCAAAACCAGAAGAAATTAAATAAATTTAAGAGCAGTACAGATTGTTTTAGTTGCTGGTGATTTTTTTGTATTTATTTTTCCAATCCTACAAGATGTATAGGGATGTAGTGTTTCATTTTCTTTCCCTTCCCTGATAAATTATTTTCATTTGCTTCAGCTGAACCTTGCACTAACATCTGATTTCTCAGACTTGCCTCAGAAAAGCAGTAACTGTGGTTTCAGGCAGGTGGTAGTTGGATGTTTCATGAACATTCTTTACTGTACTTCCTAATTGAGTTCCAACACATGTTTTAAAAGGTATTTTCAAACCTCTTGTTTGAATAAACAGCATTATTACTGGTTCCTTTAAAAAAATATCCAAACAAACAAGCAAAAAACAAACAACAAACAAAAAAAGTTAAATCAAGCTGGTTATGTTATTTTGATGCTATCAATCGTATTAAAAGATGACTGAAAAATAACAACACTTATATTTTGAATAAAAAAGCTCAATTACCTGTAAACTAAAACTTAAGAAAACACCAAAACATATCCATACACAAACTCAGGGATTGTTTTTTAAATGTCAGATTCAGTAAGTATTTGAAATGTCTAATGTTCTGTTATAGGTGCTATTCTGTGTTAGTTCTTCAATGTTACAATGGTAAACCAAAAAAAAATGACATGATTATGCCAAGGAAAACATAATACTTTGATGTTATTTCAAATCAGTAATATGATAGAGTTAGTCCCAAAAGTACGTGGGTAGTACTACAATGTGTTCTGACAAATGAATATCAAAGCCAAGGTTGACAATCTCAGCACAAACATACTCCAACAATATTTTCTGCAGTCTTTTTTACTGACAACTGCTCGAATGTCACACAGATTAGTTTATAGTGCTGTGTTCAGTAGAAAAAAAAAAAAATACACAAAAACAAAGATATTAAAGGTGAATTTCATACATAACCTCCCTAATACTGTGAACGTTCTTTTACTTTTAAAGAAAGCTTCATTTTCTTCTTTTAAATAGAAAGTCAAATCAAGATTTCCCCAGATTCCTCAACTAATTAATTCAAACGTACATACACCGATATGACAATATAGAAGCTTAGCCAGAAATACACTGAAGGCTAAGATAAATCCTTTGTGAGCAATATTTCAATATATAAATGTGAGCTCAGTCCAGGATGTCAGCCTATAACAGGCTTGATCTGAAGAGGTCCATTGTGTATTACATCACAGCAGCAGTGGGAGAAGCATTCTGTCCTTGCAGTTCTCTGTTAGACTTTGTATCCCCAAATTCAGCCATCACAGCGTAAGTGAGAGAGAGAAATACATCACTTAGTCAAGATGTACATTTACCGTCAAGCACCAAAGGTTTCAACTTTGGCATTGAGAAAAGGGTCAAATATTCTTTTGCTGAAGGTAGCATAAGTGGCCTGCCAGTAGCTGCGACACATGCCAACTACTATGCCAACTACAGCATAAAGAAAACAAATAAACCAATTATGCATGCAGCCAATAAAATAAAATAAAAACATAACACATATCTGGGTTGGTAGCTGAGATATAGGTTATTATCATAACCCTGGTTCCCTGAAATAGAAATGTAACCATTACCATATGGGTAAACCTGAATATTGATATACCAAAGCTGCTCAACGAGCCTGTGACGCAGTTCTACCCCTTCAAGTTTTTCCTTCAAGCGTGTTGCAATCATAAACACAGCGACCTTGAAGGGTAATGGTTACATTGATATTTCAGGGAACAAGGGTTATAATAACATAACATTCCCTTTCAAGTACAAAATGTAACCATTACCATATGGGTGAGTGTACCAAAGCCCTTGCAAGGACTAAGCCCAAGAAGTTGCCATGCTCCTGGTGGAATGGGCAGTGAGCTTTTCTGGAGGGGGCAAGTTGGCCAGCTCATAGGCTTAACCATGACTGCTATCCACAGCAGACAAAAATTGTTCGGACTGCCTCCAACTTTTCGTCCTGTCAACGCAGTACGCCTGCACTGGGTAGTGTATGGAGCTGCCACTTCCTGTCAGACTGGAAAGGAGGTGGATGGAAAGCCTCCAATTCCACAGACTGGTTGATATGGAATGCGGAGGTGATAGCGAGCAAGAAAGCTGCTTTGAGTGATAAAAACTTCAGCTCAGCTGAATGCATGGGTTCAAATGGAAGCTTCATGAGAGCATTAAGCACTACGCTTAGCCTCCAGCGACAGTCACATAGAATCACATCCGTAAAAAGTGTAATGTGACAAACGTCTATTAACATTCAGTCAGTCGGATATCAAGACAATAAACTACAAAGGTTTCAATGTTTTAACAAACCTGAAAGGTTTAAAATGGTGAATCACATAACAGAACTGTGCAGTAAACCAAAATATTTATTAAGTTACACAATTACATGCATGCTAATATTCCTTATTCTGAATGCTTAATATTCAGGGTACATCTTATTTCTAAAAAGGCAAGCAGTATTTTGAATAGCATTATTAGGCAATTCAGGTTTCAAATAATAGCACACTCATGCGGTTATGCAGGTTCCAGAATTCCTGATTCTAGATTTTGAATGAGTATGGTAAGCCTACCTGGTAGTCAAACTGAGGACTAGAAACAAATACTTGTGCGTTGGATGTTGTCAGCCAACAAACAACTATGGTAAATGAAAAGGCTATAAGATGAAACACTATTTAATGTATTCTATTCTACCTCAAATCGTATTGATTGAACATAACTATAAAAAGAAAATAATTTATTTAGCATGGTGTGTGCGCTCAAGTGCATAACAGCTATGCCAATGGTCACAGCATGACTCATGCATAATCAGATCTCCAAGAATCAATCCCCTTGGGTCATTGTTTTTCTTCACTGGCCTCACATATACTGTACATACACTGAATAAAGCCAACATTTGTGTCAAGCTAATGTATATATTTTTTTTTTTGCAATTATGCGTACATTTCTGGCTGTAACTCAGAACAGTACCTTAAATTGGTTGGTATACTTCGGGCTAGACATAATTAGAAACCCAAAAAGGGGGATATAAATATATTTAAAAACATGGGGCTCCCGAGTGGCGCATCCGGTAAAGGCACTCCACTCGGAGTGCAGGATGCATCCTATAGTTTGGAGATCGCTGATTCAAATCCAAACTATGCCACTGCTGACTGCACGGGAGTTCCCAGGGGGCAGCTCACAAACCAAGCGGATGGCTGATGGCACTCATTTCAGATGACGCAAGTGCTCGTCTTTATCTCTCCCGAGTGGTGTGCCAGGATGAAAAATACTTGCACATTCCAAAATTGGGAGAAAAATCCCCAATCCCCAAAATGTATTTTGTGAGACAGTTTCTTCTGTTTGTTTTTTTTAATATAAATTAGCAAATTAAAAAGAGGGACAGCTTTTTTAAAATCATGCGCTAACGGTGTATTATAAATCAGACAACTAAATCTAATTATGCTCCAAGCTACAGATTTAGAAGGACTGTCTGTCTCTGGCCACTAGGTTTATTGGTATCCCTGTAAATCTGAGCCACTGAAGCATGACATTGCTTCAACCATTTAGAAGATAAAATCAGGTTATGATACTTATCCACTAAATCTAGCAGCCTAATGTAGTAACAGAACCCAAATGTGAATAATGGTTGTGGTAACAGGGCTCTTTATTACATTGTCTAATTAAAATTATGTTTGACCACTTTTATCATCCACTATATTTTTTAATACTTCTTTTCAATTTCCTTGATATTCCTTTACCTATGCGAGCCATACTGTCTGTTGATACAATAATAAACACAAAACTATTGACCTTTTCTAGGTCTACAAATGTGGCACTTTTTATCTGCCTTTTTATTTATTAACCACAACCACATGAGCACCCTATGCTTAAGCTGCTGTGTTTATATCATGTTCGTTGATCTTTTTAAAATGCCAGTACAAAAAACAATCCACTTTGCAATGCAGACATGGAAAAACATTTCAAACAGATTAGAAAATGTTGCATTCTGTCCTGTATGCTCATTCAGTGATGAAACCTATCCTTTAGATAAATGGTTCCCATATTACACAAGTAATGCACAAAGAAGGCATCAGTCCAAGAATCTTATTGCCTGACATCTTATATTTTAGTACTCATTACCTCTCTCCCCTAGGTAATGGATGTCATATTTTATTTAAATTCTATCTCCCATGTTCTAGACAACACGGCGCCCCAAAACCTGTGCAAAGATTGGGGCCTGTAGTGATTAATACTAGGAGTAGTCCATCACACAGTCTCTGCTCTCCTTTGCTTTCTGTTTTATGCGCTGTATTCAACAACAGCTCATTGTTTAAAAGCACATGCTGGCGGGCCTTGTGAGAACATTACTCTTGTTTTTTATTGCTGCCCTGTACTGGCTTCTGTTCTGTATTCTGCTTGAGCTTCATAATGTGCTAAAATTGACAGTGGCAAACAGCAAAGGAAATTAATCAGGAATCAGTACCCTGACATGACTGCAAGCTACCTAGACACAATTTGAATGTTAGCACAACACACTCCACTGCCTGTGAAGTTATTTATCCTCGGCATTCTGGAACATTTATAGAAATTAACAATTACGGTCTAAAAAAAAGATTACAGTAGGACATGCCCTAGCTGAAGGCGATTCCTGATAGTGTTTAATTATTATTTTTTTGCTGGAAAACAGAAGTCAGGTGTATCTGAAACTACCTAAAAAAATGAATGAAATTTATTTTCTTTAAAATTTCTCTTCAGAGAGAGGAGTGAGGAGCAACTGATTGGCCAATTGTCTTGCCGTGCAGGTGCTGGCATTTAGCATTTCAATCAATTGGTACTAAGCAATACTGTGCAAGCGTGGGTGTTCCCTGTCTTAAGCAATGACCTAACACACCACCTGAAAAGTCTCACTCTTTGGCATTGAATCTCACTCTTTAGGACAACCAACCATTGGCAATCTCAGGGTTGCTGTGTTCTGTACATAAAAAATAAAATATATCGGCAGATCTGCATTAATGTAAAAGAAGAGGCAAGACAATGTATTTTAAATCATTGGTTATCACTCTTATACAGTATATACATACATATACATATACATAGCAGTCCCTCACTATTACAGTCACCATTATGCCGTACATTCAGATATACTGGACACGTATGTCCCCCAATAATATCCAATTAAGTATGTTAGGTCACTGTGAATTGCATGATCAAGAGAGACACACTGAAAAAAATGTCTGTTGTACTGACACCAAAGACAGGACAAAAATAAAACAGAAGAACAGATACAAGTAGCTTACTAAAAGCAAGTACATGGTTACAAGAGGGCACATAAACACATAGTCTACAGAGTTTAAACAAACTGTGATCTATCGGTTGGAAAAGGGCAAGAAGCTTTTAGAAATACCTGAATGGTTTAAAACGCAAGATGTGGACTACAATTAAAATTCTGAATTGGAAGTCTTTAATTGCTTTGTCTGACTCACACCAACAGAAAACAAAAATAGCAGGTAGGCTATGTGTTTTACTTTACAATTTCTGTAAAGTGTGTGCAGTTTATTTAAGGTACTGTATAGTGTCATAACGTGTCAAACCGGCACCATAATCTCTTTTCTGTTAATTGTGTACTAAGTAGGTTACGATAAAAAAAGAAAATGCACTTAAATAATTTACTTTCTATTTTAAATGATCTAATTATTTCTGCATTGTACAGTAATGTGTACAATGCAGCACCATGATTTATTTTGTGTTACCTATAGGCTAAAGTAAAAAGAAAGTGTGCTAGGTATTCATTTGATTTTACCACTGGACTGTACTACAGTATAGGCCTACTGTACAGATTTATATTTACATTACAACATGTAACGTGTACAGAGAACACACTAAATAAGAACTGCAAATGTATGTGTGTGAAACCAGAAACCTTGTTATTTGGACAACTTGTCTGTCATCCGACATGTCCGGTTTAGCGAGGGACTATATTTAATGTTTCCATTTTATACAGCTTGAAAGTTAACAATTCACTAAATAGGTCATTTGGGAAATGGAAGCTCCAAGCTAAGAGATGAATGTCAACCAGGTTAAAAGACTGCTAGCCCATAGATCAGTTCAAAAGACTTCAAAGGTCAAAATACATCAGAGCAAAAGAAACACAAACTGAGGAAAATATACTGGACCTGAAAGTTTATATGCTAAACTATGTTTATATAGTACGCTGACCATCTTATGTCAGATCAGTGCAGTTTATCCACTTTAGACATCAGCGACCTTATACTGTACCATTGTTTTGACTGAAATAAGTGACCAGGTCAGCAGCAAGGTTTATTCATGATGACCTCACTGTTAGCCTATGAAGTTGCATTTGACCTTTTATTCTACGAAACAAATCGTCACCTTGGGAACAGGTGCACTTCAAACTGTATCTGTTCTAACTTCACCCAGACATAACCCTAGATCGCTCCGGTGGGGAACAGCGATGTACGATACAGCAAGTTCAATGGTCCAATATTCTTTTCATATTTAGATAACAAAATAACATACTTTTACCCAAACTATTTACCCTAACTGGTTAGTTTCTATACAGGTGTCTCCAACATCCTGTTTTTCCTCCTTTGCACTAATACAGTAATTAATATTATATATTGCAGACAAGTGTAAACAAAAACAGAAAAATAGCCTGGAAAGCAGCGCCAGTATATATTAATTTCAGACTTTCTTTTACTTTAGATGTCAGATTGACATCTGAATAAACAGGTTGGACCAAAGGCCAATTTGGATGTAGGGATTTTATTAGGCTGCAATGTGTTCAAAAAGTACTCTAGTAATACAGTAGTAAATTACAATTACAATAATAAAAAAATACTATGACTTACTCAGCAACACCACGTGTGGTATGAAGTAACCCTATTTCATCACATTTTCTATACAATAGATTCTATATATGTGATTCCATTTTTAAATACACACAAACAATGTTGGCTGTGGATTTGTCTTTTACCAGGCTAATGAGCCAGAGCCTTTCGTTGCAGAAGCAACACAAGGAAGAAAGAATATGTTGAGAAACTGCATCATTCCTTGGCAGAACATATAAGAGATGAAATTGGTATAAACAATGAACACTTGAATCACTTGGAAAGAATCACGAAGGGGAGTGGTTCGTGTAACTTCAACAATCCCATACAAACAAAATGGCCAACATACATGAATAGTGTATAGTTAAAAAAAAAAAGGAAAATTGAAGAAGAACACAACAACTGACAAACACAGTCATGGTTACACAACTGGAAAATAGCTTTAACATTCCAGACTTTAGTTTTCATCAACATTTCAGGGGCAAAATCCAGGCTTTCAAACTGGACGCTGTCCACTTGGCAATCCAAAACTGATGGAGGCTTATCAAAAAAGCTTTTCATAATTTGATTCTGTGATGTTTGACTATGGTTCAATTACAAACTGTGAAAAGGGATCAGATTGCTATCCAACAATTAAATATCATTATGTATAAATTACATTGTAAACTAGTAAAAAATGTAGTGGCAATACCAGAATATTTTAAAGAGCTTATATTGAATGAAATGGGACAAAGATACAGACCATCCTTTTGTGTAGAAGTACTTTCATGTTTTTACAGTTGCTTATTATGACACACATCAGCTGTTTTAGTAAAAAGATGTTTCAGTTTCAACAAGGGAAACAAGACAACAGAGATTCAGAAACTGATAAAGAAATCATGCATGCTGGTTTTTTCATACTTGAGGAAAAAAAATATTCCCTCAACAATCCTTCCTTATCTCCTCATACTAATTACAGTATCTGTAGCACTAACAAAAACACTGCTTTTTTGTATCTATGAGATTAGTTTTCTGACTAATTCCCTGAATAACCTGCCCATTTTAATTCCATTCTGTGCTATGATCACCTCTACTGGCTGCCTCATTTACATCACCCCTGTGTCACCTACATATCTTAAATTACATACCATCATTATCTCTCCTCTATCCATTTTCTACATACAAAAAAAATGTACAGACAGAAAGAAGCAATGCTTAAGGAAATAAACTGACCATTAACTGTCAAAACTAGCATTACAGATGCATGGAATCACATTTATTTCACAGTGCTTTCCCTTCAGATCACCACTTGTGATAATAAAGGGTTTGATAATATCTTGCTCAAAGGTTACCTCTGTGGCAAAGGACATGTTCATTAGTGTCCAGATCAGTGCTGCACAAAAGTGGTGTAAAATGTCATAGGTTACCACATATGTAGTGTCACTTAAACATGGACACAATATAAAAGAACTGCCAAGATGAATCTGAAGAATGTAGCTGTAAGAGCCCTTGTTACAAAGCTGTCCTAAAGGCTGGCTATGAGCCATGTTAACAAAAACAAGAGACAGTCCTATAGTCAATGGTTTCTGCAGCAGTATCACCAGTGTTTGTCGGCCGCTATAGGTTTTACATATCAACACATACATCTCAATATTGTCCTCCTGTTTAAGGTGTGCAGTACGGTAAATGGTTAACTTGGCTTTTAAGAATATGTTAATTAATATACAGGGGGATCTGTTATCTCTTTCGAGCAGTGGTTCCCAACCTGTGGTCTGTGAGTAGACTCCAGGTGGTCATCAAAGAACTCACAAAATTCGGTTACGCAATTCTTGCAAAAACAATTTCTACACAATCACACGTTCTGCTACTAATATTACTAAGCAACACAACAAATAGCTTTAACCACGTGATATATAATTATAAGATATGTATGTAGTCTGCATTTTTCCCATGTATCTGTTTTCTTTTATTATGGGCGTGTTTATAAATTTAAATATAATACAGCTCCCTTTGATGCAATATCAAGCATCGGCTTCAAAGCCATCATTAACTGAATCAGCTTTCTAATATGAAACAAATGCTAACAAAATAACTTAGAAATTATGAAGGCACATTTGTCTTGTCAAAATTACAGACATTTTTTTTTAGGCAGCATTAGGCTGGGTGCCCAGCCCTCCTATTGTTCAGTTTTGTACCAAATATCTGGGGGCAGCCCATTTCTTCTCTTAAAATGTCTATCATGGTGTCATATTTACACTACTAAAATATCTCCACTGGAAACATACCAGTTTTTTGTTTTTTTTTGGTGGGGGGGTGAAATTTACATTAAGTACATTAAGTGGAACTTTTCAAATTTCAATATGTAACTTAATAAAGTCAATATAATTTGAGGTACATACTTCCCACTATTATTCAAGAAACAGCGACAGTGATGCTGACTGAAGATGAAGATGAAGAGGATGTGGAGCCAAGAACAGTACAAATTTTACAAACAAAAGAGCTTGCAGCTACTTTACAGGTAAGCCAGCTGCAAACAGGAAGCTGTTTGGTTTGAAATGGCACTGCTGTGACGAAATACTATCAAAACACAGCACTGGGTACAGGCAATGCAGCAGCCAGATCCATCACAATGCCCGTGCAAAGTAGCCCTGTACGTGCATTTGTGACTATCCCTTCAACACAAGGGAAGCAGAGACTGCAACAAAGGTGCAGGGTCTGCTATGAAAATGAAAACAAAAGAAAAGACACAAGAAAAAGGTGCAATGGTTGCGAAGGCAACCCCAGGTTCTGTTGTATTGAACATTTCAATAAATGGCACAGAGCAAGTCGATAATGGCACACATTTTGATGTTGTTAGATTTTTATTTGATAATTACTGTTTACTGATTATTATTGTTATTAGCAGTGTTTTTGTTTTCATTGTTCAAAAAAAAAAAAAAAGTGTTTTATCTCTATATTGAATATGGGTATGATGTACACAGCAGCATAACGGGTTAATGAAAAACACAGTTTAGGTAATGTATTTGTGTTTTTATGCATCATATGTTAACACTTTATACCAATTACAGGTTTGAAAACATTATTATTATTATTTTCAAAATCTGGTACCTGGGAAGGGGTTTCATTTTTACATCTGGAGCTGAAGTGGTTAAAGCATCAGAACACAAGCGACGCTTGGTACCAGGATCCCAAGTACGCCATTGCAATGGAAAAACTTTTTAATGAGTGGCCCAAACAAAGAAGCTCTCACTGAATTCATTTTTCAAATGTGGCAAAATGCTAGCCCATTTACCCTAAAGGATACGGTCTTGTTTGTGTCTCACATGGGATACAATGTCACCAAATACATGAGATGGATGGCAGAACCTGTGTTTCACTGGTTGATGAACTCTGCTGTGACCACGAGGAAGCTGATACAAAACTGTTGCTTCATAGCAAGCATGCTTCAATGACATCCAATGATATACTTGTCAAGAGTCCAGATACGGAGCGGTTGTGGGGTTTAGCACATATTTACATTTACTGGATCGGAGGATGACACAAGACCCAGTGCATTATTTGTCGGGAGGTTGTGTAAAAAAAAAACCCTCTTAAACCTGGAAAATTGAGACACCATTTATCTACAAATCATTCAGAAGGTGAAAAAAAATAAAAAAAGAAACAGGAACTTTGCCATCAGCAACGTTCAATGAGCAAAATGACAACAACCCTTGCTGGCCTGGTAGCGAAGATTCACCCAGGAATCTCACTGAGTTAAGTACGTCATAGAAATACTTTACTTTCTACATGTACTTTACATATACACATACAAATTTGTTTCAAAATGCTGCTGTGAAAAAATGTGTGGCAAGTGGTCTGCGGGAAAAATCCAAACACCAAAGTGGTCTGGTCCGGTCCCTTAGAGGGATCAATCTGTCACAGAAAATGAATGAATTAGTGTTAACTACAATACAGAATGACCTTTCTGGAATGAAATGTGTTGTACATAAGGTTTTAAAATCCATGTTTCTGATCTCTAATTATCTTGTCTTTTTCATTCTTGTTTTTCAGTATAGTCCTTGTTAAAGGTACAGCAAAACACTCTTTGAAACTAAAAGTCACCAAACATTTTTTGAGGTGCATGGAAGGTCATGAAATAGGCCATAGCTACCAAAGGAAAACAGAATCTAACTTAATGCAGTCATTTTTATGTTTTGTAATACATACAGACTTTAAATAATACAATGTTCACAAGAAAGTAAAAGTGGACAGACCTCACACTGTCTGTTCCTAATAATGGATCTGACTGCCATGGTCAGTAATTGCTATCTGCTGGCAACAATGAAAACCTGGAACAAGGAACCCCAATTGTGCTTGTCTTCATTTGCGTATCGTATTTAACAACGATACTGAAATAGATGGCTACATTCTGAGCCATAATACACATATGGTCCATTTTCAATTGTATAAATTAAGACACTACTGTCAGTCTGCTGCAAGTAAATCTAGGGTTTTTTGTGTGTGTCAGAACAAATGGACCAACATCCCTGATAGATTTTTCATTTATTGGGTTCAGATTATTGTTATTCCAATCTGACATTTGGATACTTTCATCAAGCCATGACCTTGATACTATATGATATTGTACAGAGAAGTCAAACTGTGATCCAGTAGGAAGTTAAGAAATTATAAATACAGTAAATATTGGACAGTGTTTGACAAAAAAAAAACAAATCTGAAATGCATACGATATTGACTCCAGTGCACAAAGGGCCCTCTGGGGTCATAATTTGATTTTGGTCAAAAATGAGGAGGCTGTAACAAGAATGAGTGGCTTTATACAACTAATAAATACATATAAAATGACAATGTGGGTCAATACTGTTAGGTGGTAGAACAGGGGACTAAAAAATAAATAGATGTGTACTTACAATATGGAAAATAAATTTAAGGATAGAAACTTTCCACAAGATGTTGGTGCATTATTGGCCCTAGGGGAACCACCATGTGCAGTACAGCTGCCGATTAGCCTAAACAGCATAAGCAGGGCAGAGCTTAGCCCCAGTATATGCTTCAGAGAACTGAAGCTCCCAATCTGACAGTGCTTCAGGATGCTTTGCTATGTACACATCTGGCCCACCTCATTACAATAGATGATAATAAAAAACAAATATAAATATAATAATAAAACATGTCTGAATGACATCAGAAAAGGATGAGAGTATACAACACATACTGAATACAGTCTGCTCACATTAGACCGAAGCCAAATCTGGTTTCTAGGTTCTGCATTTCAAAGTGCAACTGCATATCAAATATTGGCAGGGGAAGTGCTGGAAGTTTAACATTCTGATCTTACTAACTGTTTTTATTTACAAAGTATCGCTTGTTTCATCTATTCCTTTGGCTGTGGTGTTAACTAATGGTGCAGCGCAAGGCTGCAAGCCAATAAACTGATGGCACACGTACACAACTCATTGCATTGTAAGTGCTAAAAGCAGAAAATGAAACCCAAGAGAGGCTGCCGACCATCTGGCTGTCAACCACCATAGTCTTCACATGGCTGGATAAGGCCCTCAAACAAAATGTCTGCCTGTTTCAAATAAAAAAAGTGCTACTTCCACATGCAACAACATTCTTTGCAAACAACTGTATACACTATAGTAATATTTAACAGATTAAGAAGGAAATGTTGACAATTATATTATTATTACACGCAAGAATTACATTTTGTTGCTGTTTACTTTTTAATTCCAGTTTTTAATAGTGTTACTAGGTGTTTAGACAACTCACACATAATGTAATTGCACAGTACAAACGTATTCTTTCATAGTATTAGTATTTTGTTTAAGTAACATCTGAATATATGTTTAAAAGGCAGAACACTTCTTTAATTAACTAAGGTCACCTCAAGGTTTCTATGTCTAATCTTAGTAAATTGGGGAGATAAGAAAATACTGCATCTCTTAAATCGTAATGCCCCTGATTTGCTGTTCTGCTGTTATCTGCCGGTCTGCATACTTATGGAAATCTGCTCATTTGATCTCCTCGAAAGTACATGATTTGGGTTCCACTAGTAACAATGCAACATTCTTTTTCATTTGGTCTTCACAAAATATTCAAAGGAAATGGTTCAATTCATCTTTTAGGCCTAGGTAATTAATTCCATCTACCTCTGGATCAAATGTATTATCAGAAAAATATGCTGTTGTTGCATCAAAGATCCAAGAAATCAAAAATAACTGGCATCTATGAATTTCATTCCATCCTCGCAAAAGCATTAGGCTGGCAATCACCACAACAGATGAGGCTGCTATGGCTTTTTAGAAAACAGAATCTCTAAAAATAGCGGACGCAGCTACTTTTTCATTTTTAACTGAAATCGGCATCGTTTTTTATTTCTTCCTCAAATTAATTAGATCTGAATGTAAATACAAGACGGCTGATGTACTGATTTATTGTTTTTCCCTTAAGCAAGTTACAGGGCCAAGTCTACCTATTGAAAAATGTCTCACTCAAAGATGCTACAAACAATTTAAGAGATTTTTCTTCTTTATGGATGTAAAGAATACAAATAGTCTTACATATACAGTAGGCCAAAATGATACCTTACATAGATACAAGGCCAAAATCTGTTAAACTATTATAGCTTGACTATGAGTACTTCTGAGTGGGTTTTTAGCTGGGTGGTAAAAGGGTTGACAATCGTACAGGTGTGTCAAGATAATAAAACTGAAAGGTGTCTAGTTTAGGTAGAAGTATTATCTATGGATAACCTCCCTAATTATGCTTTCCATCAGTCCATTCATCCTTCACTCTCTGGTTCTCACGTGGAGGTCCTTGTCACACATTGTTCACGGTGCAGATAACCTCAGTACAGAACCTGACCTCTCTATATATGACATGCTAATTGATTACATTATTAGAATCCATGAGGTTGCCGTTCAAAGGAGGTCACAATTCAAAAGAGGTCAAGTTCTGTTCCTATCTTCAGGCAATCCTTTAAAAACTTATACAATGGAATAGTCTTCATGGAATATTGATCAAGTATTTTTATTTATTTACTTTTTTAAATAGATATTTCAAAGGCGGATTGTGGCAGTGTGACCCCGCCTTGTGCGTATTGTTTGTTTATATGTTGCATGTAGTGTGTTAAATGTTGGTGTATAGTCATTGGTACACGGGATATAAATGGGTCTGTGTAGCACGAGTGATAAAATGTCTATTTGTATTTAGCCACGAGGGTTGCACATCACTTCACGTGCTGATTAAAATGTAACACTGTGTGAGCAAGGGGAAGGACACGTAATTAATCCATGTGCAGTTGTACCGAGATTCTAATTGAATGATTGATTAGCAATCAAGTCTTGGTACAACTGTATAAAAGACGCACATTGTCACTCAGTCGGGGTTGGGTGTACAGAGAGGAGGTACGGGGAGATAGAGAGGAGACAGAAGCGAAAAATAACAATTGCTATTCATTCAGCACGGTACTTGTTTGTCCGTTACGTCCCTTTTGTGTTTGTTTACTGTTTTGTTTGGCCCTTGTGCCCGTTTGTTTTGTGTGTTTTGTTCAACTTTTATTTTTAATTATTATTTAATAAAGAAACCGAGCACTTTCAGGTCTCAGTTTTAACCCGCAGCTGCTGTGTGTTCGCGTCTTCTTCCAGGTGTGACGTCACCACTGCAGCCATCCTGCCACACGGATACAACCTTGACTAATACTAGGAGGGTGATCAGTGCATTAGATCAAGTGTTGGCAGAAGTTTGATGTTTTAGGAAAATGCAGAATGAAGTTAAAGTATCATGTTAGCAAACAGCCAGTGGAAATGGTGCAATACAAGTGTATATAAGGATAAGGGCGTCTGCTAATAAATAATAATAAAGATTTGGGGACATGTCAAAACCACTGTCTGGACAATTAAAGTCGCGATCTGGGCAGCTCAGACAATCCTCTATTCTGTGTACACATGTGTACTTTGTAAAATACATACAGGCTGTTGCAGAAAGGAACTTCACTTCATAAATGATTTGGTATTACAATAAAAGGTCTCTGCGACTTGAGGAAAACCATCCTTAGTGCAGAGTACTAACACAAAATCTCTGAGGATGCACTGTCATAACAACGGTACACATTCCAGCAGTTCTGAGCTTCACTGACAACCAGTTGCGGTATTTTGTAAGCAACTCACATGAAATTACAGGAATGTACATCATTAAGGAGATAACATTTTACATGAGATGTTATCATTCAGCAGCCAAGCCACAGACACTCATTGCTGTCCTGTATGAAATATGTAAAACAGACAGGCAGCTCAATCTCATTCAATTATATAGTATGTAATGTGCATAGAACAGAAGATATATATTTTTTAATTACTATGCAGTGATACCATAATAGATAATCTGAAGATGGATCAATTAGTTGCAAGAATGCATTATCTGAGTCAACCAGTACACTGTTTTGTTAAATACCCAGAGCTTCACAAATATCAACATTTTGACAGCTGATTCAACTTCCCATTTCAACAGTCCCACCAATCTGGTTATTCTCGTAGGTAACTACAATATACCTAACTTTCTCTTGTATCCAATACTACTGAATTATTTTGCATTTGATGATTGTACAACTTATTTTAACCAAATCGCTAATATTTGAAAGCCTTTTCCATTAAAATATACCATTTTTGAACGTGAAGTTTGAACCCTGGCACTGGCATGGGTTAAAAACAATTCATAATCAATTATTAGCTCAATCTGTGTTCAGACGATTCTTGAAACATATTCATCAGCTGGCCTCAGGGTTTTATTGATTTCTGCATAGGGAGATTCAGTATATTGCAGGCAAGCCCTGAACTGCACTGCACCACTGCCTGATTCTAATAGCCCTCTCTGTCACAGCTCAGCGGCCAAAACAGACATTTTTATTTTATACTTAAATTGAATTCCATACCACAAACAATGTGGCATATTCCATAAAAGAGATGTTTTTTTTTTTCTAAAAAGTTTAAAGTTACCAGTTCAATACAATGTTTAATGTTTTATAGACTTTATCAGGTTATTGCTTAGCTCAACAAAACAGAAAAAAAATCTGCCCTTGAAAACAACTGAGCCAAAACCTTGAAGCGTTAGAATTATTTTGCATAACAATGCCAGTCTTACATTTTAGGCAATGCTGTTTAACTTTTAACTAATCTTCATCCTGTTTAGAGAGAGTGTGGTGCCTAATGGTAGAGGCTGAATGATAACCGAATGCAATTAATGATGCTAAATTGTACTCCGCCTATGCTTGATGATTCCTTGCTGTGTGAGACGGACTGTTGGCATAGGCAGCAAGGTAGGGGAAAAAATTGTGCGGATATGCTTTTCTGAGCTTTCTGGCTTGATGCTGTAGAAAGGAGCGAGGAGATGTGAAATGAAGGATTCTACCCTGGGCGATGATGTGAATTGCGTAATTGAAATGGCCCAGTAAGGACAGCAGGTCCCATTTTTTTTTTTTTTTTAGAAATTAAGGATCCGAGGTTGCCGAGTGTAAGTTATTGCAAACTTACGATGATACACTATGAAAATATCTTTAGTCAGTAGCAGTGAAACTGGAAATGCACAGGATGGGAAAATCCAGTACGAATAGCAGTGTGAAGCCTGTTTCCAAAATAAACTTGACAAAACAACAACTTGGCCATATCTTTTAGTACTTGCAAGCAGTCTTAAAATTAGAACTGTACTTGAAAGTGTTCCTTCAGAAAATAAATTAATGAGCTGGAAAACAGCTTTGAGATTCTAGCCCTTAATGTTGCAAAAGTATCGAAAGTATAACCCATATATGGTCGCTGGACTTGATTTCTCACTACAGGCACGTGCTATGGACCATTGAGGGAGCTACCAGGTTGTAAGTAGGAACGTCAGCTGGGGGGACTAGAAGTGTTGAACCGTGACGGCCGCCGTGATTGGAGTGGCAAATACTGGGCTTGATAGAGATTGCTGCAGCATTAGAAGCTACCTGTTTGTCCATATCTTTCAGCCGTGTATTAATTGAAGCAAATGAGACGACGAAGGGTGAATAAGGGACTTCATGTCCTCGAAAATGTTGTTTATGAAGCTGAAGGGTGGGATCTGTTTCGGCTGTGCTCCTGGTAGCTGTGCTGGGAGGAGACGAGTGACCATGACTGGAGAGGAGGGCGGTGCTGCTGCCTGTCCTGAAGCTCTGGGAGCGAGTTTGTGGAAGTGCGCTTGAGAAGCAGGCAGCATGGTGTAGCGGATATAAAAGGTACCATAAATATTGAACAACATACTACCGCTTCCAGCCGGGATGCTGATATTGAACAACATACTACCGCTTCCAGCCGGGATGCTGATATTGAACAACATACTACCGCTTCCAGCCGGGATGCTGATATTGAACAACATACTACCGCTTCCAGCCGGGATGCTGATATTGAACAACATACTACCGCTTCCAGCCGGGATGCTGATATTGAACAACATACTACCGCTTCCAGCCGGGATGCTGATATTGAACAACATACTACCGCTTCCAGCCGGGATGCTGATATTGAACAACATACTACCGCTTCCAGCCGGGATGCTGATATTGTTGCCGTGCAGGGTTTTTTAAAAGTTAGGCGAGAGGCCAATCCTTGTAAAATAGCTGCTCCGGAGGCTGAGGGCGTTTTGATCTCCGTAATGCCGGGGCAGCAGGTCTGGTTGCTGGGAGAAACTGCATTAGAAGTAGGCGGTACTGAGTTTCCAACGGAGCACGAATGAGATATTGTTGAGGAGAATCCGGCAGGGAGGTTTTCCTGATCTGAATTGGAGTCAGTTCATGCTGAAAATTAAGAGTTTTAAATTTTGCACAGAAAACGGATCACAGCATATGCAAGAAAGAGAAACACTAGACAGAGAAGGAGTGAGAGACTGGGGTTTAAATAGGAGGTTAATGATGATAAACATTAATGAATTAATCAGCGCAGCTACCACCCCCTGAATTTCGCACTAAGGCTAACATTTACTTCAGTGACTTAACTTGATTTCCCTTTAAAAACATAAGCACAACTATATATATATATTTATATTATATATATATATATATATATATATATATATATATATATATATATATATATATATATATATATCTATATATATAGATATATATTAGCTCAAAGAGTCAGCTGCCCAACTCTTCGATATGTTGTACGTATCTTTCACAAGGGAGCATGTGTTTGAATCAAAACATTGGAGGTATTTATAGGTTTTTGATAGCATAACAACTACTTGTTATTGTTTATATTCAAATCCATGATTTATTCTATTTAGGCAAAACTATTTGAAAGCTGATGGACTAAATAAAGGTTTGTTATGATTAGAAACCCTTAGTAACTGGGTGTATCCTTTTTAATACTGGACAAAACATTCATATTTTTAAAGAACATTTATAAAGAAAAGCATCAGTATGTGTATGGTCACCAGATATGGTGCAATGTTTTAGAGTCTCTTACATCAGGGGTTCTCAAACTTTTTTTGCTGGGCTTCCCTTTGGAAATGTTTCAGGCTTTGACGACCCCATGTGTTATGAGATCTGATATGTACCCCAAGAGGGACATCGGATTGAGGAGTGTGCTTAATAATGGCAAAAGAGATTGCTTATATTTTCAATGGGTAGGATCCATTGACTAAAACTGGATTAATACATCTGATCATTTCATGCAACTGGACTAAGAGAACGACTTAGACTGACAGACTAAATTAACACTGCTAGGGGGTTGAAAATATGCTAGAAAATGACTGCAAAATTATAGTCATTTATCACAGTTTTTGTAATTTCATCAAGTGAACTGGAAAATGAGTCCTTTGGTTCCAGCTGAGGAGCAGTGACTCCCTAGCATCATGAGGTAACAACAGAATGAAGAGGTACTATAAATACCACACAAAAACATTTACAAAAATAAGGTATTATAAGGATGAAAAATAGAATGGAGTGTTTATGTGAACAAAGCATCCCTGGGGCATAATGCTAGGGGAATGGCATCTGGAATGTGTAAACATTTGAAAATTTAGTGGATTTAAAGAGGAAGGTTAAGAAAATGTGACCATGTGAGAACATTTCAGCTAGAACAGGATTCAGTACCATCAGCTTCCAGCTCTAGCTGGGCTTCTATCAATATGCATATGCAGCTTTCACAACATCCAGAGCAGATCACAGATTTTCAGCTGACGTAGCAACCGTAATTGGCCTTTGACAACCAATGTACTCAGAGGGAACAATGGTGTAAGTACCGATAATATTGTTTTCTAAAATTACAGAATAAGGGCAATGAGTGAAAAGACATACCTGCTCCTCATTTTAATTAGCGGTTACTATGAACCCAGTGTGAATAGATACAAATTCAACAAGAAATAAGTATTAGATCATGCATACGTATATCATACATTAGAATTAGTGGCACATACTAGAAAGTTATAACAGGTTTAGCAGTCATTTTACAGTATTCACAATGCAAACACTCGCCCTCAAGTGAAACTGCTCTTTTCTGGCACCATGTTCTCTATCAAGCAAAGTCTATTTGTAAGTTGAGTAAAGGTTAGGATGTGGGCTCACAAAAAACACCTGCTCCAATAATTAATTTAGACTGGAAGCAAAGACATGGGCACATGGGCACATTTTGTTTTATGTCTTTCCCTAGTGAACAGACCACACCAAAGCTTAAATTTCCACAGGAAATAACAATGTTTTCAGCCCTTCAGTTCTGTAGAGTCCCAGCTGAAATAATGCTTAGACAGTGTCATCATCCCATTTTGGCTCTGTGCTTCACTCTTTGATCCTTTGGAATGTTAGCACTCAGCACAATATTTGACTGGATTCATTATAATTAAAACACTGTGCATAAGCAAAACAGAATCCATTTCATGCCTCATGAACAGAAAGCAAATATAGCAGACCATGTACTCTGTGTACTGTTCTCTACTGATTCTTCAAAATATATAATAATGCCTGTAAACAAAAATTGCTTTAAAAGGTTCAAAGCTTACCTGGGAGCTGATAATACGCTGGGACGAGCGCTCTATGTTAGCAGGTAGACCAAAGAATGCTGGCTTGTCATCCTCTGGCAAATTTTCAATAACACTGCGGTAGTCCTAGAAGTAGATAGAATAACAATATGCATTCATTAACAGCACTTCCTTTTAAAAGTATGCCTAAAATTAAGCCTGCTATTGTCAACACTAACTTTTGTTTCCCGATTTGAAGCTGCAGTTTAGTTTTCAACATCTCTGCCTTTCTTGCTAAACATATTTTTAAGTCATACATTTAACAAGAGAATCCATAGTAGTAAAAGATAATATTACAAATAATACTGATTCTGTCAAAAACCCTCCTTTAATTATCTCTGACTTACCTCACAACAAAATGACCTTCTCGGTGGGTCGGTGGGTCAGACACTTTCTAACTTTCTAACTGTCTGCACACTAACGATTTAATTACACTATTCAGGTGTCCATATAATCTATTATTTGTTAGATGTAAGAAAGCATGTGTCTCAATCAGAACCAAAAGCTCAGAGAAATTGTTTTATTTCCAAATAAAAGACAATTCTTAAACTGAAAAATAAATACTGTATTTTTTAACATATGCTTCCATTTAGAAATCTGCCTGCAAATCCAGTGTTTTACTATAGCCACCTACCAAAATACTGCAGGAGTTGGGCAGGCTGATTTGTGAAGGGAAAGCGGTTGCTTTCTTGCCTCTGGACTGAGATCCCATGATAACTCTGGAGTTGAAGAACTGCTCCAGGTAAGAACGCAGGATTTGCAGATCAAACACGTTGTCAATGCGACCACCATAGATGGCATTTTCCAACAAACCATGAACAAACTCCCACTGAAAATCTTTTGTTCCTGTAAAGCAAGGAATTTAGAAACATCCATACTGAGTTATTATGACTAGTGTCAGTACATAGCAGTAATAACACTGTACCAGATCTTTCATACCATAGGAAAAACACAAAATATACTGGTGCTTCTTGTCCTATAGTACTCATGTATTCATCTTTTTATGAAGACCAGAGCACGTTGTTTTGTGGGGCAGTGCTTTGGTTCCTGTACCATGAATATCATTCTACTCTGCTTTGAGGCTGCTTCTGTGGCATATTTATATGATATGTCATTTTAAAAGACTTGCATATTTGTGTTACATTATGTTTGAAAGGGGGTGGGGGATACACAGTTTGATCCAGAATGTGGCATATCCATATGGTCAACTTCTAGTTTTCCATCTCGTTTTAAAATGTGTGTTTAGGTAACATTAACCCTTCATGCATGCCGACGGATACAAATAAATAAATCACTGTCTTCTTGTCTTTATATGGGGACAAACAGAAGGCGTAAATGCATGATATCCGCATGAGGCTGGTGATGTTACCTTTGATGCATGGTGTGTCACATAAGGGATGCCATTTTTCCCCATAAAAAGCAATGAAAAGATATATATTTATTATGTGTCCAAAACCAATTACATTTTTTTTTTTTAGCAAAACGTTTTTACTGCCTGCTGTGGTTATAGTGATTGCTTTGAATAAACTGACAGAAGCATAATTTATCTTCTGGACTTGTTAGGTTTATTCTAAGTTATGTTTATTCTAATTTGTCTTTTGGGTTTGTTAGGTTTATTAATTTGTCTTCTGACCATGTGATTCTGAATGATGTTTATTCTAATGTTATGCAAGGGAAGCAAGAGCCTACTGTGGTTAGCAAGCCTGGTAAGTAATGAACAAAGTAAAAACAACAGTGCATGTTAGAGAACACACATACAAAGAATTGAGAGGTAAAAAATGAATAAAAAAATGAAAATGTAAGGATTTTTATACTGCACTTACCTTCAAAACGTCTATCAATGATTTCAAATCCTGCACGAAGATCTGACAAAGAAAACTCATAGAACTTGGTCCAACCCTGTAATAACAACAAACAAACAATGCTATCAAACAGGTTAAATAGCAGTTCAGCTACTTTGCTGGTAGAGTTGGCTGTGTGTCCTGGTTATGGCTAAACAAGTTTACCATTTACCTCTCTTTAGCCACTTTTACACTGGCATGGTCTACCCGGGGTGGAACCTCCCCGGGTCAGGACCCAGTGTCATGTGGGTCAGGTACGCAATAAAGTAGGGTTGACCTGGGTGACAAATGCAAGTACACAATGTGCTATGTGAAAATATATTATAAAATAGGTATAATAATGAATTATAAATGAATCCTACACTGCTCCTGTATAGTTTGGCACGTTATGATTAATCAGTTGCAGATCCCTTTCTTGAAATTCAATTGTAATGACCTTTAGGTTAATTTAACATTAAAACACTTTAAAGCAGTTCCAACCTTACAAAGGATCAGGATATATAGCATATTCTGGCTAATTATCGTGTTTGGCACAGTGACACAATTATTGAGTTTATCTGCTGAAAATCATAAGGTTGAAATGAAGCTATCAATGGTATAAGCCTTGCAAATTAGCCATAGAATGTACCCACAATACCACACTGATGGGTTCCATTATGTACAATACATATCTCTTACACTATAAATGTTTAAAACAAAGTAACAGATGCAGAACAAGCAGGTTGCAAAAAAGACCTGATTATAATATGTGTGTGATTCATAACAAAGCTAGCCCTACTGTATGAAAGGCACTGGTGGTAACTAGAACAGCATCATTGTGGGCTTGGATCTTCCTTTATTAGCAATCTTTAACAAACAAGATATCCCATTGTCTGAATAATACATGCATACTATGCAAGCCTTATATTTGCCTTTGTAGATGAAAATACATCCCTAAGGGCTGGAACATTTACATTTAATTTAATCTAGGCCCCTGGGTTGCATGTGGCATTTTTTATCAGTCTATGGTGAAAGTTGAAAATAATTGCAATTTTGAATGGCACATCTGCACACTTTGTTAAGACATTCTCAAATAGTCTGAAAGAGAGTGTTGAAACCTTCCCTTCTGGGAAAAAAAAACAGTGTTTGTAAAAACAGTCAGTGAAACTTATTTGATCTTCAAGTGATTTGATAACAATCTGATTCTCAAAGCAGTACATTTGTTTTGAAAATACATAAAACACATGACATGAAGCAGATTATTCTAGCTACTTATTCTGTTTTTACCAATTCACGTTTTAGGAAAAAACAAAACACATTTAAAGGTTAAGCTTATTGTACTGTCCAGCAAACCCTATAATAATGTACATAACTATAATAAGCCAGTTCAGGGCCGATTAAATGAGGATGCTGATTGTTCATTTGTGCTGGCAGAAAAAGCAGGTTTTCCGCTATATACTTCTTTCTGGGATTACAGAATTCAAACAGGTATATAAATTGGGTCAGTTCTATGTGAAAACAAGATATGGTGAAAACATCACCTCATCAGAATCACACAAAAGTCAGTGTAGATGTGTGGCGGGGTGACCCGCCCCTGTGTGTAGATTGTGTTTTATGTTGTATGTAGTGTGTTATTGTTGGTGTATATATATTGGTGCATAGGATATAATGGGGCTGTGGAGCTTAAAATATATAGTTGTATTTAGGCACAAGGATTGCAATCCCTTCACATGCAGATAAAATGTGTATTAAAATGGGAGCACGGGGAGTGCACAGACAATTAATTAATAATTGAATCCAGGCACAATTGTATATATAGATGCATAAAGCACTCACTTGGGGTTGTGTGTTCGTGAGTGGCGAATGGGTGTGGAGAAGAGATAATTTAATAAGAAAAGGAATTAACAATTGCTAAGCATGCTGGCTTTTAAACCAGCACAATACTTGTTATTGTTTGCTATCTGTCTGTTTTGGCCATTATGTCGTTTTGTTTTACAAAGTGTTTTTGTGTTTTGTTTCACTCTGTTTATTTTGCAATAAAACATGCAAGTAGCAGATTCACCATATCACCTCGTATTACTGTGTGCTCTTCCGTGTCTGACGTCACCCCTACAGCCAGTGTGTTCACAGAATGCCCATAACATTTATATTGCCCCTGTTCCCTTTAGTTCCTGAGATACATTTTTGGTTTTCAATCATTATTGTTCAAGATTTGCAATCTTGAACAATAATGAGCAAGACATCTCACAAGTAGAATGGTACCACAAAATGTTCTCCTTTTTCTAGGAAAGCAGTACAACTGGGGATGGGGAGTTTGTTGCCGAATAACTTCACTCCGACTACTTGCTGACTAAATATCTTGGTATCCCTGAACAGATAATGGTCTCTTCTTTAAAAATATGCTAAGGCTTTTAATAAACAATTCATCTCACTTCAGTGGTACCCTAAATATTCCATAAATGACTGGTTTCAACAGAAATAGCCATGGAAATGTGCTGACTAGAGAAACATCTTTGGCAGTACAGAACAGCAGCTCTTAAAAGTCATCCCGACAACATCTCTGTGAAAGATGCACTATAGTCAACCCCAGCAAGTTTTCTATCAGCCAGATGTACTAACATGTACAATATTTGTTATATTTTAAATGTTATAGGATAATGAAGACTCTGGTCAAAATAGTTGCTTCTGTTTTTGCGTCGCTAGGTCGAAAGTTGTAAACAAACAGCCAATGCAGTGACTCCACTTTCCCAATTTAACTAGTTATAAAAGACTCTTACTGGCTGCATTATGATGATGATGGATCCCTGGTAAAACCTGCTGTTCTACACTGCAGTGTATGGCAGGAGCTAGAGCTTCACGGCTCAACACAGCTCATTCTAGTAAAGCTGGATATGGTAATTAAATCATGTATCCATATATATGTTTGGACAAGGAAATGATGAGAGGGAAGAACCAGAGGTAATAAATATTATTGCTGCTGAAAATGCTGATGCGCATTTCACATACAGCAAATTAATTGCTGTGTGGATAAAGCTGCAACAACTTAACTGTCCTGCATCTAGCAAACGGAGGGAAAGGAAAATGAAAGATTTACAACAATAGATACAAATGAAATGCAAGTATAAAAACAGCTGAAATATAGGTTGCACATAACATGAGAGAACATGATTTTATTATAAGCAGGGCAGCCTGTTTTTTCCTTTAAGATTAAAACACTGTTTATCAACCAATGGTTGCAAGATAGCCTCCAGGTAAACTTGGCTACCAGTGGGAGAGTTTTAATATTGTTTTTAAAACTGTGAACAGGGTGTAAGGTATAAAGTCAGGTAAAAGGGAGTATATTCAATTGATCTAAACATGGGTGATCTATATTTAAACAAGACCAAACCTGGAATTTTTCTTACTGTTAAAGACTAAAATACACAAAGACACACACTGTTAAACAACAGCAGTATTTGGACCCACCACCATTTGTTGGATGCCCAGTCTGTCTTCATTACCCAGAATCCTTTTTAAAAACCATAATACAAGTTGATTAAAACCTTCCTTGTTTTTTATTTAGATGATTTTATTGGAAAAATAATACGTACTTGAGGGATGTAATTCCTTCGCTCCTGACACACAGCATGGAACCACGCCAAGCAAAAAAGGGACTGAGCTCGAGGCAAGAGACCCGTGTGACTAATCTGTTCAGGGGTCCAGGATTCATACGTCCTCATCAGGTTCTTTTTCAGACCTGGAGGCGCCTTGGAACAAAAACAAAAAAAAAAAAGTGATTTGAATGTTTCCCTGAATCTAATTTATAGCATGCTTTTGCTTCTATCTTTGACTAGATCAGATAAAAATTCAGGCATAATTTTGAGTGGGAAACAAATCCCTGCTGCTGTCACTAATCCATGCTTGTATCTCCTCTCCACTAATTAGAGCAATTGAGTTGCAAACTGTGAATTTATGATATACAATGATTAAAGTGTGTCTTTATCTTTTCAGAATGCCACTAATACTGTACATTGCTGTTTAACAATACATTTAAACCACCCCAACAAGAACCAAATAGTTGTTACTATACCCTTGGTATTTTGTATATATACATAAACCTTGAACTGTACATTATTACCTCATATGTAATCTTTAGACTTGACTGAAGGAGTATTGGCGTGAATTTCGGGTGAACTTCTGCAGTGAGCCAAAGGCGGAAGTTAGATTTAGGCTGAAGTGAATTTAACTCCTAAAAAAAAAAAAAAAAACACACAACACATTTAGTGTGAATAATTGTGAATTAAACTATATTTACATACATTAAATGACAAGTTGGGATTAAGAAACAGGCATCAAACCAAAACAAAGGCCATGATGTTAAACTGCCTCTAATTTCTTGGCTCATTTGTATTCTACCTTTCAAGAAAGGAATGTTGCTTATCAGCATTTACCAGTTAATATAACCAGTGCATTCAATAAGAAAGATGATGACATGGTTTTATTGTTTTAAGCACAACATTATCAAAAGCTAGTGGAGCACTGAATGTTTTAATGTATTTATAATAATGTATTACTTTCAATCCAAACCATTTATTCTCTTGTATTTAAACCAAGCTATACAAATCCACAGTGGTAGTTAAACCTGTCAGATGGATGATCACTTGTGCAGTGTTGTAAAAACAAAACATAAAAATCCAGCAATAAATAAATAAATAAAATAATTATAACATAACTAGTCCATTTGTAATTTGTCCCCAAAAACTATAGAATTACAGTGGTCAGAAGTATGCAGACAATGATTCCATCTTGAATGAACCCATTTGCCCTTCTTTGGTCTGGATCACATCCTTCAGTGTGAACTACATGCAGTCTGGTCTATAGTTTTGAGATTAATATACTGTAGCAAAATAATTACAGCTACATGGCCCAGGAATCAACTATTTTTATTACCTGTCAGAATTGCTCTAAAGCATTAGGCATCCAGGCTGGATAATTCATATTACTGGGCCAACAACAGTATAAAACAAGCATATAAAGAAAGGCAGAAATATCCAAGCACTGTATCTGTCACACAGGCAAATCTATTTTACTCTCATTGATAACTTCATGCCAAGAGAGTCTTGTCAAAATAAGCTATACAGTAAGTTCTGCGTCTCCCCTTACATGGATTCTTTGTTAATGCCTTGTAAAAAAAATGTTACTGAATAAACCCTTCAATTCATACATATTCCTTTTATTACTGATTTGAGCCTGCAGGCCCACATACATTATGTGCGCTCTCTCACTAGTGGGATAAACAGGGTGACTCATGGAAAGCATTAGATCTTTTCTTAATATCTTTTGTCACAAAGATGCAAATTCTGCTATGATCATTACTGAGATATTCAGCATCAAAATGTTTGTTTACTTTAGTTTGTTATTTCAAATCCTCTAAATTGTGTAACTGGTTTATGGACTGCAAGCCAGCTATTACATACTATTGTTTTTATGGTACATACAGGTGTCACTACAATATACCCTTGCCACCTTTTGAGGGAATAACAAGCATTCCAAATGTGATACATATTGTGGTTTGATTAAACTTAAAAAACACTTGGCATGTCTAGTTCAGTTTGGGCTGTCTTCATATGACTGTTAGGCAACGTCATCCTGGACGTATTCTGTAATATATAAAAGCCGCATCTTCCTGTTTAAAGTCAGTTCAGTGGATATGAATATGTATAGTGTCCTGACAATATATTAATAAAATGACTTGCAATACGAGGCTCTGTAAAACACTTAGCTGTTGCTGTGAAGTACACTCCCACTGGTAAAAATGTCACATGTACTTAAAGTCACCCCTTAAGGGGTTTTAAATGTTCAGATGATTTGGGACCTGAGACCTGTGCCATATTTTAAAACCTCATAATTAAAATGATACATCTCCCAAGTCATCATATTTTCCATGTTTCCAAGGACTAAATATTGTTTTGAACTGTAACAGATCCCCAGAGAGATTGATGTCTGCAAAAATAATGGGAAGGTTTTTTTTTTTTCATTCTCATCTGATTACTCCATCATCTTCAGACTGGCTTGTTATTTATATGTCTTTTTTATGTATTGGTTTTATCAGGTTTCCTCACAGAGTCACCCTGCTTGTTCTGAGGTGACCCTTGTTTTTCGTCCTGAGTGACCCCTATGTGTATGAGACAGCCTGCAGTAGCTGTTTGTTCCACTGACCACTGCTTGATAATGCCAGCTCTAACTCAGCAACAAGTCATGCTTAATAAAAAAACGGACCACCAGTTAGTTGAACCTTTTCACCTCTTGTACGGAAGCAGTCTAGAACATAAGTCTAAGTCTTCCGGTGCCTAAAGGCACACAGTTTACACTGGATGAAGCGATAAAGCAATTTAACTTTAGACACAAACACTTCTCACCCTGCTAATCAGTTATCATAACTTTCTGCTGGCTGTAAAGAAGCAGGGAAATATCAAATGCATGAGACACCTGAATCCTATCTGCCCTGTGAGATTAAAAAAATGAAGCTTTTGCAGAACTTTTTCATGTCAAATACCCACATTGTGACACTTGCCAGGCCCAAACTAATATTTCAGCAGCCAAAGTAAATTAAACAAATGTAGTATCATGTATCATTAAAGTAACTGCGTGTATGGTAATAAAAAACATCTATTTCTTAAGAGTAAACAGAGTAGAGAATTGGCAGAAACAGGAAAATGTAGTCAATAATTTAGAAATTACAGTATAGCGGTATTTTGGAACACTTTTTAAAAATTGTTTCACTTTTAGAATTAAAGTATTAAAGCTGTACTCCCATATACAGCAGGCCACAACTGAATCCTTAGAACGCTAAAATTAACCTGATTTCAATACGACTGTTTGCTTTGTTATCAAATTCACAGCTCAGACATCATATAAGAGCCCCATAAGGCAAAACCAATATGGTACTCTACATTTTAATTTTAAAAGTAAGAAAAATTTCTGTTTTTATTTGTGTGACAGAAAGACAATAATTCTTGGTGGTAAATCTCCCTCCCAACCTGTGAGGGCGCTAAGTAACGGGAACCCTAAACTGCTTGGCCTGACATTTCGTTCCTAGGGTGAAAAGGAAGTCGGTCATTTAGAAAAGGGGCGGAGCTACGGTACATTAATTCATCGACCTGGAAGGGAAATGATGTGGCAGCCGCGGCTTTTACACCAATGCAACCCATAAAACGATTTTTACGGTATGTGCACAAGACAGATGTCAAAAAAAAGTGTAGCAGCCACTGGAAACCTCTGTATCATCATCGGGTCCGGCACCAACTAGTTTGTGGAATGATAATTGGGGGCCACATTATTGGGAAGTCTATTCATTAAGCTGCAAAAGAAAACAACATGCCAAGTCCCTGTTATAAACAGAAGCCAACTACAGAAGATGCTTCTCAAATATTACTCCACGAAGTGTCATAACTGTCTAGCCTCTTGGATATCACAAAAAATGTTTCATGAAGCTGAAAGGACATCACTGTCTGGGAATACATTTAAAAGTAAGTGGACGCTGTAGAAATGGCAATCAGCTATTTGGAGTGATGAATTACGGTACACGCTATTAAATATCAGACAAAAGTCGCTGGTGTTTCAATCATAGTATGGGGCTTCCTTCTGTTGGTATGGGCTTAGACCAAAACTTACAATAAAGGGACACATGACTGCAGGAACTTTGAGTTTTAAGATAATGTGCCACATGCGATATAATGCACCTTCTTAAATTGCAAGCTCTGTAGGCGAGTGGTTCCTTGAAAATAAAGGAAAGCTTTCACCATGATCACACCAAATCTCTAACCTTATCCTAACCAAGCAACTATGGCAACATCAGAAAACCTACCAAAATCTGTGTTGTTTGTAATTTCGGATGCCTTTTCACATATTTTTGGAGGTTAGTGTATATACTGTAAAAAAAAACTTTGTATAAGTCTATTTTCTAGGTATTTTAGGGGGTCCTGAAAAGGAGGGGCACTTATACACTGGTGTGACTTATACACTGTTTTTTACGGTAATTACATTCTAAATGTCAAGTCTATGCACTTCCAACATATTTGCACTATTTTTAAAACTGCTATGATAGAAACAAATTATTTTTAAAGAAAATAAATACAAAATAAATATTGTGCAAGGTTAACTGAAGGACACATTTTTTTGTGGAATGTAGAAAGTAACTTTTGAGTTGATATTTTTTCAAATTATATATACACACACACACACACACACACACACACACACACACACACACACACATATATATATAGATACACACACATATTAATTTATGCTTCCCACGAGATTAATTCATCTGCTCTCTCTCTCTCTCATTCCCACAATTTTAACTGTTGTGATGAAGCACATTTGTTAAAGGTTTTCCTTGGGCCTCCAAACTGGATAAAACCAGTGTGAACAATACAGTGAAGCTCTCACCTTTTCTAAAACTGGAAGCCAAGCTGTAACCAGATGCAGATTTTTCAAACAAAGCCATTCCCCATTGCGTGCACATTCCTTAAGAGTCTGGATGGCGATGTCAGCCTGGCCCTGGCCCATAGCCACCTGAAAAAGGAAGAAAATAAATCAAAAGAAACATCATTCAAGGGTTTTTGTCGGCTTCTTTAGGAAACCATTTTCTAATGGAATATATACTTTATATAAGCCTCTGAAAAAAAAAAAATCCTCAATGAAATTATAGTTGCACACCCTGCAACTGTAATTTTTGAGATTGCATTACTTCAGAATTTTATCTTTTAGAAGTCTATTTAGTAGCTTACCCATAGCTGTAAAAGGCCTTTAAATTAGTTAGTTTTTACCATTATTTGTTTATTTTATTAGCTAACTTTCATGAAACCTTTGATTTAAGGTTATGTCTTTTTTATCTCATATGATACAAGTTTATTCCACTGTATACTGTAATAATGCTTATATTTCCTCTAATTTAGTATTCATAAAGAACATTATTGTGTGTGTTTTTTTCATGTTTGACTGCTCAAAGTTTTGTTTAATATTTTAAAGCAATCCCCTCTGATGAAATTCAACAGCAGCAGTGGAATCCAGATACTCAGTACAAACCTCTATTGGAGCAGTAGAACTCTCAGGCCAGTCAAAGTGATTGCAAACATCACAAGGATAAGGAAAACAATAACACAGTAATACAATTTGAGGATATATAAAAGTGTTTTTCACCAGTCTTCACTATGCAAGCAATACTGACCATTTTATGATTAGTGCTTACCTCATGGTAGTACTCTTTGCCAATCACCTCACTAGCAAGTTCCAACAACTCTAGGGAAGGATCAGCACCAGGAGAAATAATAATCAGGATTGGCTCAATTTCTAGGGTTTCCTTATACAGCCTCTTCAGATTCAAAGGTGATGGAGAAAGCTCTCTCATTCCTGTTCAAACAATAAAGGGAACAGAATCCAGCTAAGATTTTAAGGCCAATTAACCATGCAGCCATATATTTTCACTGATGCAATACAAAACCAGTTTCTAATCTATTGTAAATTGCAAACCCTTCTCTGCTTAATTACTGTCTCTTGTGCTGCTTTATTTAAGATTCAATGAGACAAACCACCATTAAAAAAGGGATCCCTGCGTAAAATATCTGCATTTCAATAAGAGCAACTTATTCGAATCTGATTACGTCAAGTACATTAGAAATCATGCATGTTACTCAAGCATGTAGTATAATCAATGCGTACATGTGGCAGGGCAGAAGCCATGCACGTGGTGAGTGGGTTTTGTGTCTATATACAGCGCTACCCCGTTATAACGAGACCTGTTGTAGTGTGGAATCAGTTTTAACACGGTAAGGTCATGGCTCCCATTTCCCCCACAATGCAATTTGACTCGCAAATGTTGGGTGAACATTCCAGATATAGAGTACAAAGCATGGCAGACAGCAAAAAACAAAAATCTTTCGGTCATTCACCCAGACCCCATGTTCCGCTCCCCTTGGTTGACCAGACGTCGCTACACTGTCGCAGAGGCTCTCACCTCTGCCTGCAGCCCGGGTCCCCTGTCACCGGTTCTCAGGCCCCTTTAAGGGGGCGCCGAGGTGGAATGAGCGACAGGGTAGCCATGTAGCTGATAATCTTTACCTTGATAACTTTAGTTATTTGTGTAACTATGTTCAAAATTGTTGTTGCTATACAGAAAACAGACAACTTACAACATGAAGTGTGGACACTTTATAAGGAATGCTCCCTGTGGACTGTTCAGGTGAATGTAGCTTAATATTGTGATTAATGCATGTATAGACAGACTTCTTTTAGCTGCCACTGTGGTCTGCAGCTGTAATCGTCCCCTATCAGTCACCAGTCGTTTCTTAATGCTCAGAGACAGATTAGCAGTTCTCTTCTGGGTCATGTCTCACTATGGGTTTTCATTTTCAGGTAGAAGAATATAGACTTTCCGACTAGTCAGGCACCAATCTCGTGTGAATGCTGTACTTTATTTCCTAATGAAACTGACACATCCATGAAATAGTAATGCACAATAAAGAGAAATGTAATGTCTCTAAGATATTTCTTTCTGTATAACATGACAATAATTGAAGATTGGATTTCTGTACAACATTCATGTAGATCCATGCCTTATAAATGCTGTAATAGTGAAAATATCCTCCTTACCAGGATCTCTATAAGGATTTAAAACTTTAAAATAAATATAAATCACCTATTTGTAAAAACTCTGCTGCAAACCTTCTACGAATGATTATATAAAGAAGGTCATATCAGACATCTGACAAGCACTGGGGGTATACTCCACAAAGAAACAGAACTGCAGTTACTCTGGCTTTTTAATGAAAAGTTGTATGACTGCCAGAATAGAAACGGTTTTCCACTGGAGAGAAAACACGGCACAAAAGGCTGTCATTCATATTCAAGTCGCGAATGAAGACTTCAGCTCAGGTACTGGCTAAACAATTGCCTGCAGTGACCTTTTCCCTGTGTTCCCATAGCAACAATAAGAAAAGCAGAATTTAAAGCGCATTCTGTGAATGATTTAAATACCACCTGTTACTGAATGTCCTCAGAGAAGTGCTAGGTATCTCTTTTGTTTACTTTTTAAAATATTTTGTCAATTACAAAACGTGCCAGGGAGACTTTAAACCAAGACTTGAACTTCAAAAACATAAAAACAGGGTTCAGAAACAGATTCAAGGCTTTTTCAAATCCTGAATATATAAAAAAAAAAGTACCAAAAAAGAAAAAGAAAAAGAGAACTATATGCAGTGCATAAAAACTACCGGGGGGGGGGGGGGGGGTTGTAGTTTTGACTTCAGGAGATTAATGTCAATGTAACATCTTTCCAGCAATTCTTACAGCATTTCAGCTGGAAAAACATAGAACCACTTAGCTTTCTGTTACATTGTTCACCAGAACTAAACTTGCCTGCAGCTGTAACACCTGTGACTGTTGATTATGTCAGACTTCATACACTAAGCAGGAGTGAGCCATGACAGAACTTTTAACTGTGCAACTTTTAGGGAAAGACAGGTTTTGCAAAAAGAGAAGTGTAGGGCAGAAGGCACTCTCCTCTCTGGGATGGAACTGTCAATTCCCCAGTGCTATGTAGTGCAGGGCTGTCGAACCTTTTCAGTTCAAACAGACATACCGATGACCAGGTAGTTCCAGGGCTCTAATCTATCTATCTATCTATCTATCTATCTAATAATAAGGGCCGTCAGGGTGTCCGTATACGTCGAATATACGGACTCCTCGGGGCGTTGTGCAGCATGCAATAAAGTCGAGTGCCTCCAACCCACGAGAAGTCTGTATATTCGACGTAAATAAAAAAAAAAAAAGCATAAATCATGTTTAGGGCAAAAAATGAGCTACACACTCAGTTAGGCTCAGTAAATTAATTTATTTGAAACATACAAAAGTAAGTAAATGTTTATTTTTGATGTGTTGAATTGTACATTGCCATTGAAAAGATTCACCAGGAGGCGGAGTTGAGATGGCACAGAATTTTTTTTTTTTCTTCATCTAGGTGCAAGATGCTGTTTGAGCAGAACGGAGGGGGAGTGGGTAAAAAAAAATTCAATGCCATCTCGGATTTCAATAATTTAAGGTCTGTGTCAGAAAGGGGTGGATAATGTGCAGTGTCGTTTTGTGTTTTTCTGCAGAGTTTACAAACCGCTAAAAAGACTATTTGAGTGAAAGTCAGGGTGAGTGCGTATATTGACAGATTCCCCAGTTTGTTTGAGACAATTCGTTTTTTGTTTCAGCCAGTCCTGAAAGAGAGCGATTATTTATTTATTTTTAAAATATTTTTCTGTTTTGCTATCTTCCTGTTAATTTAATTGTTCTTCATCCAAATCGGCATGTCTGCTTACTACTTTAGGGATTCTGTTGCTGGTAATTGGTCACTCTGTTTTATAGTTACTGTATATCTGTAACTGTAAACAAGTAGGCTACCAGCATTAAGGTGCACACATGAGCCTTTAAAGTAACATCCTGGGGTATTTTTTAAACTTAACACTGGAGAAAATTATTTTCTGTGAAGTCATAACATAATATAATAGGGTAGAATTCAAGCACTTTGTTGACAACATCCAAATAGTTTAGTAATTCAATTATGCAGAAGCCAACCTGGATTTTGGCTGCATATGCTGTAAATAATCTATTTAATGTTCTTCTCAAACGCATGCATCACAAATTAACTATTTAAAATTTCCAGCAGCCTTTCAGTGATTAAGCCATATACCTACAGATCGTGGCTAATACGTTAATTATAGCATAGTCTCGTACCAATTTGCTGGATAACTCTGGAATTAATCAACAGGATACAAATTTCAGAAATAAACAACAAGGGTAATAAATATGTAACAGGGTCAAGAATGCCCTGTTCAAATTTATTTTACACTTGTATGTTATTATTTTTATAAAATTATTTTATTGATTTGTGCACACTTTGTTGTCTGACACTTTATAACTGATTTGTATCACGTTATGTTGGCTTCTCTACCCGCTTCCCTATGTTTGCCCTGTTGAGCACCTAGTAATTGAATTATTGATCAACTTACACACCTGAATATAAAAAGCACATGTTTTTACAAATGGGATGGCCATCCTGGGGTTTGTATGTCTGTGCAGGAGTGGGAACACAGTGTTTGAAGCGTGGAACGATGAGTGAGAGAGACGGAAAAGGACCAGTAAATGGAGCATCCTGACAATAAGTATTGGGCTGATTGTATGCCGGTGTTGAATAATGACTGTGTTTAGCCTGTTTGGTAGTTCAAGAAGTGTACAGAGCAGGCTATATTGTGATGCTGGTTTCTCTCTCGCTCTCTCTGTGTGTTCCCTCCCCTGCACGGACACTGTGTGTGTGTGGGTATTTGCACTTTTGTACTGTGGTGGTGTTTTTATTATGACAGTTTTACTGTGTCTTTGAATGCGTATCTCCACTTTATTGCTGGGTAGCAGCGTTGTTGCATTTGCACTTTAATACATGACCTCATTAATGTGAACCTTGTTTAATTGCTTGAAATCTTGCTACCTGTTAACAGGTGAATGGAATTATTGTCTTATTACATCAGTACCATTTTAAACCATGTGTTGCTACTGGAGTTTGCAAGAAACAAAAGTCTGTATCGGTGTGATTTTCTTGGCAACCTTGTTCCTACATTTTTAGATCTGTTATCTGAATAAGAAGAACCTAAAGGATCTTCTATAACTCGTTCTGTGCCTTATAGCACTGAACTGGCATAGTCGCTCTACATCTTGTGATACTTTCTGGTAATATAACATGAACAAAGAAAAAATAAAATAAATTGAAAAAGCGCTCTGAACTTTTTAAGTGGAAGAACAGTAGGATATAAAACTTTTGTTCCGCCAGAAAAAGCAGTTCTCAATTAGAGCGCAGAGCTGCATATTCCAGCATCAACACAGAGGCTGTCTTTGCTGCATGATAAATCAATAGTCAATTACAGAAAAAGCAATCCAACTGCATTGCATATGATTGAACTTTAATGGTAAACATGAAAAAAGGAAAATGATAATGCCTAATGCAGATGGACAACATATAAAATAAAATAATGTATTTTAGCAGGCAATTTCCCTTTTCTTTAAAACATGCTTGTTTAATACAGTCAGTCTGAAAGAACATCTGATTTATATTCAGCATCTAAGAAACAAAAGTGAAGCCTGATTTAGGGCTGAATTCAATTAACTGTGAAAAAAGCCTTTGCATTTTTAAACAGAGAAAAAAAAAAAAATTGTTTTGATTCAATTAACGCATCATTGATTGCCTGTACATTTACATTTATTTTTCAAACTAAAGAATTGAATTGGACCCATAATATAAAGGAAAACACATTTTATGTCAAATAAAAGAACACAAATTGTTACCTTTAATTGAACACACTGTGTTAATTACTTTTAGAGTATATTTAATTATTACGTCCATCTTATGGTATAGCCTTTTCTTTCCAATTATTACTAACACTAAGAAATGAAGGGTGAGCTAATCAGCAACTCAAATGTGATCCAATCTAGGAAATTAGTTACATGTACAATAATTACACCATGCAGAATCTAGCACTCAATTTTCTTAAATTATGCTCTTTACAAACAATGCAATATGCAGTTGAGTTGATTAAATGTGCACATAATATCCAAGTACTTGAAAGAATTCAAGAAAAAACACATTTTTATTTGTTTCCCTAGGGAATAATACCTAGCACCACCACTTGAGTCTTGGAAATTTTGTAATTCGTTTTAGTTGAAATCTATCCTAATATACAAAAATATTTTTAGTATACTGTAAATTGCATGCATACAATGTTGTAGAACAGTACTGTATCTCAAGATTCTGTAGCTGACATTTAAGCGTTAATACATCTATTTAGCAAAACCCACTTTGTGCAGTGAACACATTAGGGCATACCAGATGGTAAAATTCAGAAAGAATACATTCTGTTCATTTACTGTTTTTTTTTCTTGTTTTTTTTGTTTTTTTTTACCTAAGCAACAGATGCTTGTAGGCTCTGGAACTCAATGACATGAACTATCCCCAACATTTCTCCTCAACTCCGCAGGAGCACAAAAGCCAATCCAGCACTTACTGTACATATTGAAAACTTTGTGTGATTTGAACCACACTCACAAGGCTGACTCTGTACTTCAAATGGCAGTGATGTTACTATCTGAGCCTCTGGTCTGCTTATACAGTGTCTGTTTATTCTTATAGCATGCAGTTTTTAATAATGTGCATTTTCAGAACATTGCAAACATTTATAGTTTGGCATCTCTGTTGAGAATTTCATGCACAGTAAACGTCCAATTCTGAGAGAGACAGAGATTGGTTTATACAGATATGCTGGAGATGAAAAAATAAATTAAAAAAAAGTTTACTGAATGTCTTATGGTTCTTTGATTCGAAATTGAAGTAATAAATACAAGAAAATAACTTAAATACCCTTTAGCCAAAGAGAAGCTAGAACATTGATCATATTGTCAGTGCTAATAGAAGGACATCGATTTTAAAACCTTGGTAGGCACATGTGAAAGGGTAGCGTCATGGCCAGGATGTTGTTGGCAGTGAAGCGCTAATGTACACTTTATTTACACATACAAAACAAAACACATTAACAAAACAAACGGCACAAGGGCCAAAACAAAAGGTCTACACAAACAGGACAGGACAGCATAGCACAGCACAGCAACACACCTTCACCTAAGACCAACATTAACTCTTCCTTAACACCCCTGGTCACCCTTTTTTATACATCTGTGGCTGGAGTCTAATTAACACTAGAACCGCCATGCTGGTCAGTTTGACCCATTTTGGATTTAAAATGTTAATTACTCTTCCGTTGTAAATCATATGTGTATGTCCGTTTTTGACTTTTCTTAAATATATTAATTAAATATCATGACGGCGTTTGATAGCCGTAATCACAAAAAAGTTATAAAACAGTTCTACCTAGACCCACCACGTGGGTCAATTTGACCCATGCCTTACAATACATGTTTTTTTTATATAAAAGTAAGATATTCTAATTTTTTGTAAATGCAGCAAACAAGACACGCCTCCTTCTCCTAGCAACATGTTTCTTTTCTCTTATTTCAAGCCTTTCTTTGTTTGTAGACTGACTATGTGACAGAGATTGCTATGATTGTGGATTTGTACAATTGCGCCAAGATGCCAACTCAGTGAAAGCCTAGTTGCTTTATTTCTCAATGTACCTGGGAGACATCAATCCTTTGTTTTGTTCCAGAAATGCAACTGGGAATATATCAGAAGGCATTATTTAATCTTGAAAGTAGTCATTTTGATTGGAACACAGCAAGATGCACAGATGTGCACAGCAAACTGAAATGGCAGGTAGGATAACACCGTATGTGCCTAATATGAAACATATATTATATATTCTTTTTTTATATATTACTTTGAGAAAAAAAATCGGTTTTACAGGTTTGTATGTACTAGTTTACACACCTGTTTCTTTTGAAATGTGTATTTTATTATTTTTTTTCACTGTTTGTAGTTGTGCTGTATATGCGCTAATTTTCCATTGAAATACGGTATTTCTGCAATGCAAATGTTAGATATGATATTAATGAATAAAACTTTTAAATTGTATCCGATAGTATGTCTTTCATTTTCATTACAAAGCCATTTAAAAATGTATGGGTCAGAATGACCCACCCTGCGGTTCTAGGTAGTTCGAAAATCCAGCGGTTCTAGTGTTAATCATTAATTCAATTTACGGTTCCAGCCACACTCCCACATGTTTTGACAGGGAGGAATTTAACCTCCTCCTTACCATGCCCATATTCCCCCCAAACACACACATTTTATACCAGCAGGGCTTTTGCCCTGCCATGGCACACCTTTAAGAAGAGACTACAAATATGCAAGAGAGACACTATAGACATGTTGTTTTTCACAGTCAGGATGTAATATCCCCTATGGATCATTGACTCTGTAAAACTGCACTTCAGAAAGAATATTCTTTGTCAAGAAGACTTTGTACGTAAGTTTTTTTTTTTTTTTTTTTTTTTTTCTCTCTACAGTGCACGAATTATTAAAATGCCACAGCTACAAAGAAAAGTGTACAAACAATCAAAGACACTTTGCATAAATGGGACACAGCTCAAGTCCATGACTCAGGCTATTGACATGTGTCATCGCAATTACATCCTGGAAATGCTGTAAACCTATTCTAACATGGTGGACTTATAGTCAAAAATAGTAGTGCTGAGAAGACCATCAATGTAATACAATTTTAATGGATTTTAAAACAACACTCTTTATGTCAGCAAAAATCAGGTTTGCGGTCATTCATTCTCAGACAAATGTAAATGCTTCCTTGGCCCCAAATGCCTCTGGCCAAAAAATGCTCTCTTTACTGCGCCTGTTGTGTAAAAGGTTTTTAAAGTTTCAGCATTGTATGTCTTGTGTATTTTATTACTGTAGACTTATTTAAACAGACAAGTAGAAATAAATCACATGGTATACAACACGGATACAGCGAATGTAGGCAGATAAAATGTCTAACCTTATTTAGATCAAGAAAAACAGTATTATCATAACCCTCTTGTAATCATATGAAAATATCACATATTATATTCTACATCTCAGATATATCTCATATTTTCAAAAAACAGAATAGAAGTTTGCAACCAATGTTAGCGCATGTTTTCCCTTTTAGTAACAAAAACCCCCAAACTAAAGAAATGATTTGCCTTGCTTCCTTTGACAGAAGCCTTCTGGTCTCAGGCGGAACCCTGCTTATCATGGTACAGCTACAAAGTCCTACGTAGGAGCTATAAAGTCCTACATAGGAGATAGGAGACCAGTTTGAGTATCATATCATGTTCTTTTAACCTCCTTCTTATATATTGATGCAGTTTGACAAAATAGGTATGTTTCTTCATCTTATGCAGTGTGATTGTATATGATTTTATGTAACCTGTAATTAGAAAACAGCATTCTATTCATCTGACAGACAAAAGAAATGCTGCATTTTGCTGTGTAACTGAGTACCAAGTGAACTTTTGTAAGGTCACATCAGTAAAGTGGCCCACTTCAAAGAAATAATATTACTTTCTGCTCTTTTGTAAGACACTTCTTACAAATGGCAAAATCAATTGTTCCCTCATTATTCTACCGGATCTTAGCATCGAACAGCATGATATTTCATAATAAACAGCAGCCTAGCGTTTCAGCATGACTAATGATATTTTAAAAACAAAAAAAATATTACCTTTTGTGTATTTCTATAGATTCACAGGATTAAAAAAGACAATTCACCCATAACAAGGAGTGTAAACAACTGGCCAATGAACACAAACTGTCCAAAAAAAGCATGACAGAAACATTGGCACTGCTGAATGACACATGCATTTTTGTGATGCACACACAGGAACATAGTACTGTCATCCTCGATGGTACTGGTCTTAACAATTTACAACTGGTAATATTAAAATGTGTTGTTTCACTGGTAGGAGCTTGGATTGCCCTGGCAGCAGCAGCAACACATTCTAGGCTACTTTTGTCTCTACTACCTAAGAATATATGCAAAAATGAAAATGTAGCCAGTGGTCTAACTTGAGATCACCAAGAAGAGAGCCTAATCCCGCAAAACAGTTGCAATTTTTGGTGCAATACTTGCTGCTCCTAATTGGGGACATCAGTTTATGATGCCTGTATAGTGTTAATTTAGACTTTGATCAATGACCTTGTCTGACGGACCCCCTGGGTAGTGCTGACTCATTAGGACAAAATCAATAACAGTAAGATAAACACTGTTTGTTTATTTTGTTACTAATTTAGTCCTGTTTGTAACAAGTAGCTCACTCCATAAATCAGCACTATTTATCAATTATGGTGAAGATGTATTACTGAGCAAAGGACTGTTATAACTATGTTTTTGTGTGCGTGTGTTGTTAATACTACCAATTGTTTTTCAATAAACTCATGACAATAGATTATATTTTTTAAGAGTTTGGTTAAAGTTATCTGCTAATGGCAAACAAACTCAAAATAGACAGTAGACAGTGTTGTTGGCTATAGCCACATCCCCAACTAACACAAGCAGAAATAAAATGTCTTCATTGCCATAAAATAATAATAATAATAATAATAATAATAATAATAATAATAATAATAATAATAATAATAAACAGCCCCTGCATCATAAACTTCCAAGAATACAGGTTAAATTGTATGCTGGTAAAAATGTTAGCTGTGCAAGGTTAACAAGGGACAGGCAAATACTACAGCTTTAAGAAATGTAATCCAAATATAGACACACACTTACATTGCAAACAAAAGAACAAACAACATCTTGCCAAGACAGAGCAAGATCTGATTTAACTATCAACTAGGTACCCTGTGGAAACAACAAGACAACCCAGTGTGAGGTATGTCTGAGCGGAAATTACAAGCACACTGAGATAACAACAAAATGTGGTTCACACCAAGTACTCGGATCAAACGCACCACATAAAAAAAAAAAGTATAAATCCAGTAGATGTAAGGTGAGAATAAAATGCTTTGTGCAGCTGCCAACAGACTCTGAGTTAGCAAAACAACTCACCCAGGGCTCTGGATGCAAAGACAGCCATGGCACTTTGAAGTCTGTCTGGTCTGATTGCTTGGACCACCAGGACCTTTTATGAAAAGAAATAATACATTTTTTAAAAAAACAGTCAAGGGTGAGCAAACACTGAACAGTTGTTTTTGGTTTTTGAATAACTTTTGTGCCAAGTTAAACCATCATCCATCAAAGTTATAAAGATTTATCAAGAAACCATACAGAACCCTGAAATCGTTTTTGTGAAAATGAATACCACTGTCCTTCTGATTTCAAACATTATTTTATAAGGTATTACTTTTTAAAGTTTACATCTTTAACTTAGGCACCTACATTGGTTTCATACAGTTAAAAAGCTTCACATACCTGTTGGAACAATGTGATTTTCTTAGAAATGGATTGTGGGAAGTCCTGTTCACAGGTAAAACTTTGAGAGAAAGTAAGCCAGAGACTTGCATCATCCAAACATAAACTCTGATACAAGGATGTGAAGGTGTTCTAGAAAACAATGAACATTTATGAGCTAACTATGTATTTACTAGTACATTTTCAACAAGTCTAAATTAGTATTAGCAGAACTTGTAGACTTACTTACTAAATCAAATATTTGAATTGTTTATTTTTGGTTTGGCAACCTTACTGGGAGTATTTCCTTTTTGAAAAGACAAATAAAATTTGCGAATGCCAATTTATAGCTAATTGCTTTGAGAATCAGCCCACTGTAAACAACTAGGGCACATGCATATTAACATAATGCATAATTACACCACAGTGTTGCTTGTATTACAATGTAAAAAAGCTTGTGTGAAGCACAAAGTAATCTAATAAATTAATAAATAAAATAATCTGACTCACAGAGCAATCATGCAGGTAAAATATAGGTGGAAATATTATCCTTGGAAACTACTATAGACTTAAACATATGCATGAGTTACTTTTTAATTAAGATGCATAAGCTTGGGGACTCAAAATAGCCAAATAACTGTTCTTTCCACCTATAGGATGGGTACAACCATCAGCACAAGTAGAAGTATGCTACTTGTGCACCTACAAATAAAGGTCCACAGGTACCACTGATGACCAGTGCCCAGTTGGAGATGCTTACTAGTGGAGTAAAGAGTACAGCAACATTCATTTTGAAACCATATGGATTAGTGGGTGAACTTTTAAATCTATGACATTACATGCTGCTCACTGGACATTTACTTGTGTTTAATTTGGCGGGATAATGTTTTTTCTAACTTAGTTTTTTGTATTTATTCTTTTTTAGTTACATCAGCACATTTTATGTTTAATTAAAGTAATAACTCACACTGTAATTTTATTGTCTTTAAAACTGTTTTGTATACGTGTCCAAATACCCAGTGCAGAAATAGCTCATTGTAAATTAACTTTTAATCATCTCCCTAACACTTGTTAACTGACTTAAACCAGTCTAATGTTTTCTTAACAGTAAATACACAATATTGTGTGAAAGGGTTTCATTGGCCTTAGGGGCTCTGTTAATAAAACAGAAAAAATAAAGTAGAAGTTTTCCTTTTTCATAAAAGTGCATTACACTTTCCAGGGCCATGTGACAGCTGTTGACCTTTAGATAAGGAATGCAAGTGCTACAAACTAACCTCTGGCGACAGGCCAAAAATGTCAGGATGGCAGAAAGAAATATTTTTATTGCTTTGAAGAAACATTCATTAAGGCACGCAAGGAATACAGAGATGTAATGCGAATGTCACTTTTAGAGACGAGGAAGGCTTTTTGTATTTTCCAGATTCTCAAATTACATCCTGCAGCTATTCATTATACAACATATTTCTAAATAAGTTTAATACATTTACAAGTAAGTTTTCAGTAATTGTATCTTAAACTTTAATGTGAGGGACCACAATGACTTAAATAAAACTTTGAATAGCATACATTCATGTTTTGTACTGGACATCTAGCTACATTTGTTTCACCGTTGGTATACAGACTGTAAGAGCATTGAAAAAGTGTAAGGAATCAGATTCTTTTGACTATCTGTGCTTTGTGATAATCTGATAACATCTTATTACTTGCAATAACAACATAACCCCTCACACTTGATTACACTAGTTCAGCAACCTTTTATTAATCAATGACTATAGGAAAAGCAAAATACATGCTTTGAATTGATTACCTTGAATAATGCCACTGCTCCCATTCTTTCTTGGTCAATCCACGATGGAATCTGCTCTCTCAGGGATTTCTGTGTATCCTAAATAAAATAAAAAATAAAAAAATTAGACGTCTACATGTGCATAAACATTCTTTTAACATGACATTTTAAACCAGAGAAAATAGCCTAGTACTAATGAGTCTATTTAGGCTTAATTCTTAGAAATGAACTGTACGAAGGAAGTGCATTCTACACATACATTTTTTCTGATCATGTCTCCAACAATCAGTCCAGTAAATGCATCCCATTCCTAAAAGCAAATAAAAAACTGTTAACATTACCTTCAAAAAGTAGGTTACCATGTTCTAAATTCACAGTGGACAGAGCTAATGCAGAAACCCATTCCTTGGTATTTAGTATAGTAAGGCAAGTGTAAAGTTGGTGGAAATATAACTTACTATATAACATTTGAAAGGTTGTTGGTGTAAGAACTTGTGCTAAGGAATGATCAAATACAAATGTTACTATATTTCCATAACCGGGGATACCATGAAATAATCAAGTAGCAGCGCCTTATGTTTGAGGTGCAATGTTTGAACTTGTGTTGTGTGATGCAAGCTTAATTTAGGGTTGTAGTATTACTGTGTTGCTACACGGTTTGGAATAACTGCTTGGTTAAGGGTATGTATTCATGGTTGAGTTTGATTTGTGGCAGTTTGTTCTCAGATTGGCTGAAATGACCTTGATAAAAAACAGGAGTAGTTCCTCCTGCTTCTGCCACAACTTACGTTCTCTTGAAAGAGCTCTGGATGCATTCCTCGGACAAAATGTAGAGCAAACATAAGCTGATCAGCCTGTAGGAAATACATAAAGCAAAGTGTGAAATACTTATTGTTGTCTTACAGCCATTAACCAGACAAATGCCATGGTCTACACTTAGAGCAGTCCACTTCCATAGAAGTTTCACAAACCAGTTTTAGCATGGGAAAGTAAACCTTATCATGATCCCCAATAAAAGGAAATGAATCTGAGGTCCTATCGGCTGTTGCAGATAAACGATAATAGCTACCTATCAAGATTGTTATCCGTTTTCTAAAATCAGTGAGGGGATGAACCGGTTTCCCTCTGAAAGCACTACAACAAAATGTAGTGCACTTTCTGTAGAAGCAACAGGTTAAGGTATTTTGTAAAATAACTGCACAATTTAGAATTTTGAACATTTTTATTTTTTTATTTTTTTATGTAGCCAGGCTACAGGGGTCACTGGTGCGTGGTGAGCAAGGACACCCTGGCAAACCTTTTACCTTTTTAACCTGCTAAAATTATTCCCATTTCTTAACATCCTACTTCAACTCCTTCATACCCACCATTCCTATGCTAGCTCTAGCACAGCCCATTTTATAATCCTCACTAGTATTGTCGCTTGTATTTTTCATCCACATCTGCGATTCTGACCAAAACATGCTTCTGTTCCTAACCACTCTGCCACCTGAACATGATGACAAGGCTATATGTACAATAAGTGGCATAAATCAAAGTGAAACCATTTTCAGCCTGGGATATTTTTTCATTTTGCTTTGTGTCTGTAATAAAAAAAAAAAAAATTCCACTTGGAAAACTGCATTTATTGAATGAAACTGTTGTTGGTTAATGGGGCAATATGCAATCCACCCTAAGAGTGATCACCAAAACCAGTATTCAGCAATACTGCATTCTTTTCAGTCAATACACTGGGCAGCACTATACGTCAGATGGGTTTGTGGGAAAAGCGGGTAGTGGTAATGAATACAGCATATGAATGTAGTGTTTGAGGTAAAAGTATGAAGAGATAAGTGGGGGTATTCTGTTTATAATTTAAGGTACTATTCACACAAGACTAAAAATCACCAGATTTTCAGTTGGCTTTGGAATTTTTACTGACATCGGTGAAATTTAGTCCCCTGCAAATCGTCTGTTTCGTTTTACCCCAGATAATTTTTCCAGGGCTTGTTTTACAGTGCAACGCGACCTCCTGTAAAATTTCAAACTCAGTCATCATGTGTTTTTGTATGTGCGAATCGACCATGTCAGTGTTATGTTACAATTAATATCAGTATTTCCGTGTTATTCGCCTCAATGCTTTTTGTAGAAGACAGTGAAAATACAAGTTATAAAAATGGATGCTTTCAGCGATGCATCTCAAAGTATGTTTGGATGTGAACAAACACTTATTCGATGTAGAATAAAAATAAGAATAAAAATTGTGCTGCAAAGTGCTTCAATCTTTTCACTGCACTTGGTAAGTTTTGAAATTTCTTTTTATTTTTAACGTAATTTTTTTTTGTAAATCTTGTTTGTTTAGGGAAAAGGACAGAACATTTAGATTTCAAACTTAGTTAATTGTACACAGAAAAATAAATGCTATGTTGTTATTATTTTGCACAAGTTTTACATCCGGTTCATTGTTCACAGATCACGTGCAAAAGCGCCTCCTCTGGCCATCATTTTGAATTTAATTAAAAAATTTACCGACTTCTCGAAGAAAACCAGTCCACGTCTGGGAGATTACTGGACATCCTCTGCTTCAGACTCTGAGGACCCCCTGTTTTTTAGTGCTGTGCAAATAGTACTTAAGTCTAATTATGGAGTCTTCTCTCTAAGGTTGTGCTTCTGATTGCTCCCTGCAAGCACAATGCTGCCTCTCATTCTATGTTCTGGAGATGTTTAACACAAAACAGACCCAAGATGTCCTACTGCTGATGATGTATTTTATTTTTTATTTTTTTGAACAGGACTTGTATATCTTTCATTACAACGGCCTGTTGAAAACTGATGAAAAGGCAGTGTACTGCACTCAATCACACCAGGAATTACTACTTTACAGTCTGAGAAGAGAAAACGGGATAACATTATGATTGATAACCTAAAAAGGTCATTTACGGGTCACAGACATTTGTGTTGTTAAATATGGCTTCCTGGTGTATATAGCCAGTATATTTATTATCTTGTCGAGCTACAGATTCACCTCCCTGGCTGCCAATGACAGCTGGATGCGCTTCAGATGAATATCTTATATTTTCTTCTTTGAAATCCCTGTGGCAACCAGTCACTATAAATTACGGCACAGTGATACCACTAACGTGGTTTGTTGGCCAAAATAACTGTTCTTTATCAGCAAGTTATTAAACGAGTTTCATACAAGACTGGTGGAGCTGTGGCTTAAAGCTTCCATTATATATGTTTGGAGTGGGCAATTGGGAGTACAGTGTTGTGCCGGGATAAGGGTGGTTCAAAGTGGGATTCAAAGTCTTGATAAATCGAGAAAACAAATTGCTGCCCTCTAACATTCAAGGAAGAAAAAAATATCGAAGCACACACCGGGCTGTGCTATTATCTGTCCTATAGATCACTTCAGTCTTCATACTGCTTAATTCAATTATCGGGAGACCACTGAGCATTGGCTCATGTTATTCCGCTAATTTATATTATGTATAAAAACGTCCCAACAATAAAATCTGAAAATGGCAAGATGGTGAAATAAAAAGGATACGCTTTATATATTTGATCTCAAATATCTGGTAAGGTTATTATTTAGCTTTAGACTTGGTCTTGAAATCAGTTACTTCCCCTAGTAAGTAATTCACATGAAATATCAGCATTTCTTCTGCTTCTGGGCTTAAAAGTGACATTGTTAATACTGACCAAGCAACCTCATGGATTTTCTAGAAGCGTAAAATAGGAAATTGCTGAGAAAAGGGAAAATATGCTGCCTTATCATTTTGACCTACCTCAAAGAAGCTAGTGCAACTATAAAGGGGATTACACAGAATCAGTACTCTTTGAGGCTAAAGGACTTGATACTTTTAATTAAAATGCCATCCTTTCCATTCTTGATCAAAGCGTGGGATGAAACACAAGGGCACACAAATAGTTGTGGCCAATTGTTTAGGCAATGCTAATAAATTAACTGTTCTATTTCTCAATTTCAAAATCACTAATCTATAACCATAGTCACTTTTTTCATGTATATGCATGTCAAAGTCATTTGAACAGGCAATATCTATATCTACAAATTAAATTCCATATTTTGTTCTTGAAAGGAACAAGAAAGTGATCATTAAACCTTTTGTCATCTTGGTGATTGCAATTCAAACATCAATATGACAGGAAAAAACAACTGTTCATGTTAACAAAAGGATGAAAACAGGTACCCATTACAGTCTAAATCCAACCTGTGGATGTCTCTAGTTTTGAAACAGTTAGATCAAACAACACTTTTTAGGAAAGACCTTGGCAAGGCTGACCTATTGTGTCATATCTTATCAGCAACACCTGTTTTCCTTGGAGTCATTAAGCATTATCAGGCCTGGCTTTCAGCTACTGGGTTGCTTTTCAATTTCCATCATATAAACAAAACTCTTCCTGATGATTTGTTGCACTTGATGTAATGCTCACCGACCATCACACTGTATTTCGCAAGTTGCTACACAAAGGCTGTATCCAGAGAAAATAAAAAAGAGAATGTTTCTTGCATTACAACACAGCTCTGGGGCAGGTTAAAAGGCCCAGCAACAACTCTGTTCCTTCCCTATTTGAAATTCATCTTTGTCTTCTGAAGAAGTAGAAAACATCTCCCTTTCATTCATACTGAAGCAGTATGAGTATGAGTAATAAGTCTACAGCTATACAATTAACAAATTAGAGGTCGGCACAGGTAGAAAATCCGGAACCAGGTACCCAGATCTTTTTCAGGTAATGATTAAAAAAAAAAAATCACATATATTATTGTTTTAAGTGCATGATCTGTAGACTTGTGTAACCTTTTTCAGTACTGGAAACATCAAAATAATAATAATAATAATAATAATAATAATAATAATAATAATAATAATAATAATAATAATAAATACCTTCATTGCTCATTTCTTGTAAAGACACCAACATATCTGAATTTTGTTGATCGTGGTTTTCTTTTGAAACTTATCCAATCACATGAAAATAATTAGTTATTTTCCTTATCTTGGTTTGATAAGTTTTCAACCTGTCTGGAAACGAGTAGCCATCGCAATGATAACAGTGAAATTGGCAGGGTATGGGATTTGTAGTTTTTAATGTGTGATTAACAGTGGGCAGTGGACACCAATAAACTACATGAAAATAAACTTGAAAAGCGGCCTTCTCATTAAGATCAATTCAGTATTGATTATAATGGATAAAGATGTGAAACCACATTAGTAGGATACACAGCCAGATAGCCATAACTGCTGGTCGAGCAGGCTGTCAGCCACCCAGTCAACTGACACATTTAAAGGCAAAAGCAGAAAATGTACAAAGGCAGTCAGCTTATAGTGTCTAGCTGCATTGCTTGAGCAAAGTGAGGGATATTGCATTCAGAACATTTGTAGTTGCTTGTGAGGATGAAAAAAACACTAACTAACAAAAAGTCTAATATCATGTTGTCCTTGATTTTAATGGTATTAAAACAGGGAAGTAAAGAAAGATTTGTGAAAGTGGGACATTAGAAAATTAGGGACTGCTAGTGAGTACAGCAATTAATGACAACATAATAGTTTAAGATCAGGTAAATATGGGTATCTAATGCAAGTGTAGCTTTAAATATTGTTGGTTTCCCTATGATTATATTGTTATTTTGTATCTATAATTATTTATTAATGTTTCATTATTTTGCTCATTGCAATGTATGAATGCATGTTGTTTTGGTTTTAAATTACAGCAAATGGGCCTTAACTACCTTCCACCGTCTTTTTACTTTAGGAAGTAGTTATGTATTGCCTGTATAATAAACACTGATGTTTATTGTAGACCCCTACGTAACTTAAATAACTTCTCACTGCTCTCTCCATTACATTTTTTGCATGCATTTGGTGTATACAGTGTAAACTGATGATGTAATGCTTTTGGACTGAATGAGTGTGATGGGTAGACAGAAGGACAAGATCAGAGTTTCCTTCTTTTTGAATGAGGACCATAAAAAGCAATGGTGGACTTGACTGTTAGATTTCCTCTGGTTTACACTTTTAACCAAGGCTGAGCTCATCACAAATTTTACATATGATGAATTAAACTTGCAAATAATAAACTGCCAATATGTTCACCACTAGGAATAAAAAAGTGCCAAGAACATATGATCATTAAAAGTGATTTAACATCAGTTTCCAGCTAGCTAGATCTTAAGTATAGGAAAGTGTTCATTCCACAACCATGTCTATAGAAACAGGATTATTATTATTATTATTTTTTTTTTTTGCAATATATTTTTTTCTTAAATGAACATTTTTAACCATTTAGCATTCAGCTTTAAGGAATGCTTTCCATTTAAAATAGTGTGTATAAACATTATGTTAGATTCCATCCCACTCAAACAGTTTTATGAACTGCAAACTTCATTAATTAATCTTTTATTAATTTATTTTTTTAAATACATGAATAAAAACTTTACTTAAACCTGTCCTTGACATTTTATGGCAAGGGCCCATAGTCATAAAAATCGTACCTTAAAAAGGGAGCGACAGACATATTCATACACTGTGTTCTTCAGAGAGGTAATCAGAGATGTGATTCTGACTTCAGTGTTTTCAGACTCCTAAAAAAGAAATATTTATTCATAAAATATTAGGCCGATAATGGGTTTAAAAAGAATACAATGAGAGCATGATTTACTTTTAAAGCAAAAAACCTTAGACAACTCTGCAGCAAAACATAATTTAAACATGATTTAACACTTTTATAAATTATACTTTTATTTATACAGTATGTGCACAGCAAATCTACATACTGCCTTAGTCTAAATACTGTATCCCCATACCTAGTGTTTTCCTGTACTCTACTTAAAAAAGAAAGGAAAAGTCAGGATTGGTGCTAATTCAGGTCTGTGAAACCATCTGTTAGTATAACCTATACCTTACAAGGTTACAGAGCTAAACAGTTACTGAATAATGTCAACCTTGTACCTGTACAATAAAAAAATAAATAAAAAAAATTATGCTCAACCAACACAGCTAAGAATGGTGGCAAGGATTGTATTCTAAAACGCTTCAGAAATGTCATACTTCAATTTCTATTGTAAGAATCACTCTTCCAAAAAAAAAAAAAACCAGAGCACCTGGCTTCACAGTGTAACTTGTAAAAGCCCATAAGACTGTGTACAGCAAAGGCAGTGACCTGTTTTAATTGTTGCCACTGGAGGCACAATCTGTAATCAATCAATGGAACCTCGTGCCCTGCTAGTCCTGCATCACTGTAAAGGTCAGTTATATATCACAAGGGAAGTGCTTGGTGGTCTTCCATCAGACAAGAGCATGAAGCATGAAAACCTTTACAATGGTGGATGCATACCACTGGCTCTGTATTGACAATTTCACCAACTCCTTTTGAGTGCTGAGAATGTTTAAACAGAACACGTTCCACATAACTATACCCGTTTTACTACATAAATAGAGCTTCATTCAGCAGCTGCACATTTTTATTAAATTCTGTATTATAGGAAAAAAACATCTGTGATTCTTCTAGTTTTACTGTTAAAAAGTGAGCGGATACAAATTCCAACATGATCCTTACAATTAGAACTGTACAATTAGAATTGTGTGGCCAAAAGTGAAAATATATTTTATGGGACAACTTTTTCCGTAAAAGACAAATTGCATATTTGTTGACTGAAAGCCCTGAAGACTGACTGAAGTTATCATAAGGGTTCAGGCTTATGTTTAAGCTTTTCCTACAAATGCCTCCTCTAACTGTATCTTTGAAACCCTTAGCCTCTTTGAGAGACTACCTGCATTACAGCCAAAATTGAAGGCAATTTTGCATTGTGGAGACCAATACACTTAAGAGGGCTGAGACAGTGATAATTAATTTCACACAGCCCTCACTACTTTAGAAAAAAAAAAAAAAAAACACAACCGACCTTGGTTAGAATCGAACCAGCAAACCAAAGGAAAAATACTTTATTATGCCATTGCAAATTCACTCAGCCCCTTCTCTAGATGGCATGTTAATTAAGGACATAAAAACAGACTAATGGAGAAGTAAAGATGATAAGCTTCTTTTCAAATCCAGAGCAGCTTAACTCCTGCTGGGTTGGTTTATCATGCAGGCATTTAAGCATAACCATACTTCATCGAGGCTATAACATGAAATTATACTCAAAGTGGACATGTCAAGTAATATTTTGACTTAAGTAAGCAAAGTAACTGTTTTTTTACCAGTCTTTATAAAAATGTCACACAGTTTAACAATCTGTTTTTAATGTAGTTTTGTATATTAGGGTCAAAGGGTCAGCACGTTAGAATTACCTTTTTGCTTTGCAGAGCCCTCTGGAAGAGCCTTAGAAACGCTGCCAGGCTGAAGTGGTACATGTTATTAATTTTGGATAAGTCTGTTATAATGAAGTACATCTTGCTTGCACTTTCTGCTAATGGAAGATAGGCATCTCTCTCCTGCAGGAGGAAAAAAGAAATCAGAACTGGTGCGTTACTGCCCTCTAGATTTCACAACGCTCTTTTCAAAATATATCAAAATGATCTTAAGCTTAAGGTTTGTTTTTATTTTTTATTATTATTTTTTTTAAGATACTGTAATCGTTCAGAGTGCTGTTGCCTCAATATTGAGTTTTATTTATTTATTTATTTTTGTATCACCTGTGGAAGTACTTTGAACCGCTGCTGTAAACAGATATATGCACTTTCCCAGGTCATATGAAGAAAAAAAAAAAATAATCTTTACAACTCAGTATTTGAGCACTGCACTCAGAACTACTCAGAATTGCTGCAAATTAGGGAATATAAAAACTAAAGAAGATGCTTTAAATATAACCCTTGAACAATGCATTACAAAACATCTCACCTGTTCACCCATACACCTTATTTATTCTGTTTACTTAAAATCAGGTACATTTATTTCTTTATAATAACTTAAACCTGAACTGATAGTACCATACAAATGTGAAGTATAATGTGTTTGACAGAATATTGATGTTTCAGTCTCAAGATTTACCAGTATAATCCTTTGTTTTATTTCTTATAGCAATGTTTTGATCTAAATTAAGAAAGAATATAACATGGACATCTCAAAAAGCTGCACAATAGCAAACTAGTTTTTTTCTAGCCTTAAAAAAAAATAACGGAATCTCATTTTGATGTTTATTATCAATGTTTGACACTATTAATGATTTTAAAAAGGTAGCACTTTCCTTAAAGTTAAATTAAATAAGCACACACTGTATAGCAAAATCATGTATTTGCTTTCCAGTTCTTTTAGTGCTGTCGCTTTAAAAAGGATTGTATGTGTGAAGTATGTATGATTTCAGTGACATCACTGTGTGACAAGTTACATCTTAATTGAAACATAGAGCTACACATCCACATCTCTAATTTCATATGCCTGCAGGCAACAGCACGTACTGTACATGACCTCTGAATCTATACACAGCAGTACAGTATATTGCTTGCAGTATTTACTATAAATACTTGGCTATATTCAATTATGCTAAACAACAGAGGACCTTAACTATTCAAAATGATCTAAAACACCTCTGTTGTTTTGGTTCAACTCCATCCCCCCCTAGTCATCTTCTTGACACCACACAGTGGCAATATCACCATCATTGGGTAGGGTTAACATCCAAGAGTGCTAATCAAATGATCTAACAGTATTTTTAATTTCATAATATTACCAGTGATTCAGACTACTGAAGAGATTGTTTACAGACACATGGCCTTGGTTATAAAGCAGCATTAACACAGCATGCTATTGCTTAACTTCACTGAACAAGTATAATTGAATCTTTTAAATCACAGCATGCATGAATAATAAATAGAGGACAAGTCATGAAAAACCATCACTTATGGTATTTGAGTCATGGGTGGACACTGCCATGTTAACCTCCTGCCGCTCACCGCCCATGACAAATACAGTAAGTCATGGTTTTTAATGAAATACCTTGTTTATGTCACAAATGCTTACATCAATAAGAACATGCTTACATACTATATATATATATACACACACACACACACATATATATATACACACATACATACACACAAACACACACACATATACACACTTGTTTTAAAACACATGCCTTCGCACTAGTTAGTCAGTGAAGGACAATATTAAAATAAACCATATTTTATTGTAATTTGGCTTATGATGTCACTGCACTTGTGTGTCCGTAGTAGAGCAGATGAACCTGATGGGAATTTACAACTACAGATACCGATGTTTAATTATTAGTGCTATATAGGCAAATTAGTGACTAATTAATAAACACATTTAAAACAAACACATTGGTTGCTTTTTCTTGTTATTCATCCTATTTTATTTTAATGCCATATATCACTGTCCACTGCCATTTTCCTTTTACTCAAACTCTTGCTCAGCAGTGTTTTCTTTTTGTAATCATTCCTGCATTAAGAGGATAGTGAGTCTTCCATCAGAGACAGAGGTTTAACACAGTGAAGATGTATTCAGAGGTTTGGACCAGGCACCACAGTTAGTTATATAACATAAGACATTGGGTTATTTTTTTAGTATGGTACTGTATATCACATTAAATTGCGGGTGAACCATCACAGTTACTTATTGTAATTAAAATGAACAGAATACAGGGACTAAACTGATGCACCACAAGGCTTAACTCATGTCAGAAGACTTGATATTGCTTTCACAGCATTGTCATTTTTGCCCAGCCTAATCCTGCTTCAAACTTTTGTCATTGCTAAATATAAGTACCTTAATATTGCAAGCAGTATACTACTCATTTAGTACAGTACAGCGAGTTATGTTATTCAAATAAAACAATGATGCAGCTGACTTTATCCACGTGTATCCCAGCTTGACTGCATGAAAGGGAAATATGAGGTATCAGTCAGTACCTCACTGTCACACAGCACTTGTAACTACTCAATGTTATGCAGTCTGACATTTGAACAGCTTTCCTTGGTTTTGAAATGCTGCAAGCAAAAGGTCTGGGCAAAATGCTTTACTGTTCATGTTAACCAGTATGGGATTTTGTTTCACCTGACGTGGGAATTATTTTCTCATCCTGCCCTCAATCCAGATTGCACAGAGTGATTACCATCCACTTCTATTTTCAAGTCTGACTCTAAGGCAGCAAGCTCTCTGTATCAACATCACCATTGCATTGATGTAGAAAAAAAAAAATCCCAAGACGCTTTACAGAAGTGTAGCCCCAAATTAAGTACTATAGGAGGTAGAAAATGCAGCAATGAATACAACGTGTTAGAGCAATCTTCAAAACCAGATAAAGGGGTCTATTTAATTCATCTAAATACCAAAGCTGCATGTAAGATTAAAAGGGTCGTTTCTGTACCTAGGTTATGTTAACCAACATTTCTAGCAGTGCATGATTTTACAGTTTACATTTTTAAAGCAGTGGCAATATTTAGATCCGCTTCCATTTAGATAAAGTTAATGGATCCCCCCCTAGGTCTTGCCATTGGCTTCACCAGGAAGGACTGCATTACTGTATGTACAGACTGTAGACTTTTGAGTTGATTTGTGAAATGAAGAAGTAACCTTCAGCATCTAGAGCCCATGTATAGAGGGATTTGGCTTTGTTCATCACATAATGTATACTGCCTCCATGCCCAGTTAGACAGTGTCTGTCTGAGATCAAGGTCAAGGGAGGATCCACTATGACTCACAGAAGCAAGCAGTGACATAGTGCAGTATAAACAATTTAAAAAATATGTAATCTGGAATTTCTGAATCCAGGTAAATAATTATCAAATGTCAATTTACTAACTGTGAGTTTTTGAAAACCTTTAGGGCACTGTAAACTATAATGGCAAATTTGAAACATTTAAAAGGCGTATATATTTGTAAAAATTGTAGCATTTCTATAAAATGACAAGGTTCTCATCTTGCTGACAGCAGATGAACAGGTTTATGTGGCTGGTTATACAGTGGAGGCTGATATAAAAGAGATGTTATCAGGGATAGCCACACATACATTTTGAAAGGCAAATTATTATTTTTAGTACAGTAAGATTTTCAAAATTCCCCACATCTTTAAAATTTGATTAAGATTAAGGGTGTTTTAGTTTGTTGTTGTAATGCGACATAACATTCTAATCGAATTTACGTCAGTGAGACATGTTGCATTCATTAACATTTTCAACATAATGTCCCACGTGTTTCTGTGAAAAAATAAAATGTGAAGGTATTTTCCTGTATAAAAATGATCTGACATAAATGTCATGCTTGTTTTATTTGCATTGGAAATTCAACATGTGAATGGGGCTTACCTGATCCAAAGAGACTTGTAGCCTATGTGACTCAGTGAGTGACTCCTGAATGAGGGCACTGCTTGCCTTGGTCTTATTCAGAGATTCGATTAGGTTTTTGTTTTCCAAGATGTTTCCTTGTGAAGTTGCAAGAGTCTGAAGAGGGGAAAAAAAAACACTTAATTTGAATAATATTGTAATGAAACTGTCCACAATATAAAAAGGTACAGCTATGGCCAAAGGTTTTGCAACACCTAGCATTTTTAGATTTTTAGACAATTACAAAAAAAAAAAACTATATGAACACAATTTAGATATTTTATTTAACATCATATACTGTAAAAGTCTACCGGAAGCTATAATATTAGTATTTCATGTTAGATTTAAAAATCTCACATTTTTTAATTGTCAGTTTCTCGTCAAGTATATGGAAAACTACAAAGCGATATGTAATTCAATATGTTAATGTAACATTATTCAACAGGTCTCACTCGACTTTATGAAGCTAAATTAGTCCATTCTATATGGTGATGCAAAACTTTCGACCATAGCTGTATGAACCACATCTGTGTGCGGATCTGCAGGATCCTACACAGGAACCCAAATTAACAAAAAGATGAGACTTGATTACAGTACCTCTAAAAGAGATTCTTCAAGTTTAGCCAGCTGTATTTTCTTATCCTCCTCTTGCTGTAGAAGTTTAGTCTTCTGCGTTTCCAGGTCTGGCTTCTCATGTTGGATAGTTAATGCCAAAAGCTACAATGGCAAATAAATTAAATAAAAATGTATTTAATCTTCCTTTCATACACATTACCTATGGTTTCTATAGTATTAGCTACATGTGCATTAACTCTCAATCTAAGACTGCTAGCAGTCTTCCAGACAAAACCACTGGCAATGGCACAGCACGAGGATTGAGCCACATACAGTACCTGTTATTAAAAGATGATTAGGGAAATCTAACAATTCAATGGATGTAGTCAGTAAGTATTCAATATTATATTTATAAGGATGTATACATTAATTAAACAGTTTAGAAATATTAAAAGAACCTAAAATTCAATGACAAGCTTTTCAGCAAGTCTTTTTTTTGTCAAAAGATTTGTCATTAATTTTGAGGTTAAATTAGTTTTTCTAAATTCAGCACTATTGAGAGTTTAATAGTTATGGATAACTGATTAAACCGTGCATAAGATTACTATTGTATGTTTAGAAAAACACCTGTCCTCGGAGACCAGCTCTGGTTGTAGTAAAGTTAACTTCTGTGATGACAGATGCTGCGTCCGGTGGAATAAAGGGACTGGGGTTCCGAGTTGCAAGGAACAAGCGAAATTCTTCGTTGTAATCAATGATTTTGTCTCCAATTTGGACAACATAACGAGGGCCTGTAGAGAAAAAGATTATTATCATTACAATAGTGATTCTAGGATTGATATGGAGGCCATATAGGTATTTTAAAATTTCTACATTGTTTCTGTGATGACTCAAATAAAAAATGATATAGAAAGTGAAAATAAACACAAACACACACACCCCTAAAAAACAGACAGTATCCATTTCTCCTGGGAGCCCTTTAGCTAATGAAAATGGCATCAAATTTCTGCCTGGTTAATCCGAGGGCTGCAACTAAAGTTGTACTCACAAAAGACAAAAAAAACTAAAACAAAAAACAAAATCTAAGCCTTAGTAAAATGCATTTGCACGTCATTATAAAAGCAACTAATTTAACGAAAATCCCCCAAAAAAAGCACACTTCTTCCATTGTCCATTTGCAATTGCACGTTCACATTAATTATGGTGAATGTTCAGCTATGAGCCACTACTGCTCATAGTCAAAACAGCGAGCACAAATGATTAGTTTCCCGGGCCTTGTTTTCCTCAATATGCACTGTGAGACTGAAATTGCAGTGCTAATTAATTAATGGTTGTTATAGATGAGCAACAATATACTAGCAGACACAGCAAGTGGTTCTTCCAGTTCAGCGACTGTAGATTCAACCACAACTCCATCGGGAGAAGAATTAAATAAATAATGCATTCACAAAGTTGGTTCTCCTTTTACAGAATGCTTAGGGATGTGCATTTGTGCTAAAAAAAGGAGTTACCAGATACTTAGGGCTCTTCGTTTTCGGTTTTTATTTTTGATCACGTGAGGTCCCTTTCAATTACAACTCTTGGAAAATCGCTGATTGTGAAACAAGTTCACTTCAGTTTTTTCTCCCATAACTTGATTGAGACTATGATTCTGTTTCATTGATAGTCAAAAAAAGGAAGTTCCTTATTTTTAATTCAAACCGAATGAAAACAGTGAGTGAAGTTAAATTGATTTAATGAAATCGTAATTAAGAGGAAACTGTTATTTACAAAACAGGTTATAACATTTTTAATTTTTAACAGGATTCATTTAAAAATAATACACAAGTATGTACATTAAGTTGAAATTTTAAAACAATACTAAAAAGTGACAAAGTTATGAAAATGCTAAAAAAAACATGTACCAGTGGATTTAAGTCTCTTTAGGTTTGTTGAAATATGAAAATGGGTTCATATTTTAAAAATGTAAAAGACAGTGGTATTTAGATCCGATGTTGTTGAAGAAACCCAGTAACAGTTGTTGAAAGTGTAGTGGTGGTCTTTATTTGGAGATAAAAGACCTCTTGCTGGGATGCTTGATTACTGTATTACAGAGAGTTACCTAAGGGGATATATAAGGCAAAAAATACAGTTTCTTCAGCTTGCCACGTTTCAATAAAATATCATTTTCTCTCAGAGCAATTGTCTAGTGCTGCTTCATATTAGACACAGACCACTTGGTATTTACTTGCCAAGCCTCCCTGTGTCATCCAATTGCCAATTTAATAAAAGAGCTTGTCCCTGTCTTCCATCACCGAGGCTTAGGTCCAAGTCTGTGACACATGCACTGTGTGATATAACTGCATCGTCTTTTTAACCAAAGTTGTTTTTTTTAATTTTTTTTTGTATATTATGGAGTGCACAGCGCTCACACACACACACACACACACACACACACACACACAGTTAAAAAATATTTGGAGCACGAAATCTGCTGGAATCCTAAAAAGCATGTTTATAATTTCACTCATCCAGCTGCTGTTTTAGAAGCATGGTGTAACATGTGCTGATAGTTAATTTGCTATAAAAAAAAAGTTATTTATCCAGAGAATTGAAGTCAAATAAGGCAAATGTTCAACTCAGTAAAGGCTCGCTCATACTTCTGTTGCAGATGAATGCGATACGTCAGGCGCAGACAGCTATAAAAGCTGTGCAGCTTTACTATTTGCTGTACGAAGGACAGCCCTTTTGACTGCACAGCTGTCGTTCATACTTTAAATATCAGTCCGTTTTTATTTTTTATTTTTTTTTTTTTTTTAATAATACATGCCAAAATTGTTTCTATTGTCTGGGCATCTCTATATTCTTTAAGTGAGGGATTATATACTGTAAATGTGGATGTTTACAAACATCTTCTATTAGGTTCCTCGAAGTCTTGCTCCATGATGGTTACCAGCGTACGACAATGCAGCAGATTTTGAAAATTTTCAATATCACCTGACCCAATGCAATTTCAGGTCACAGACGCATGAGAAAAGGCTGTACGCCTTTCCTAAAAAGACGCACGTCGCAAGAGTGTGGATGACATAGTTCCGACCTGTATCACAGGGTCAGAGTCCTTCGACTCCGTCCAGAAATTATGTTCGAGTCTGAAGTATGGACCAGCCTTAAAAGAATAAGTAGCGGGATTCTGAAAAATATAGCGTTATACCTCCCTGCGTGTTGCGGCAAATGTTTAAATAACGTACCTGTCGTTTTTCTTTCCATTGTTAACATCTTGACAACTTTAACACTTATAACTTTAAAGTCTGTTTCAAAGCTCTTTTCAAATTTAAGTAAAAACTATTGATAATACCCTATTTAGGGTTTTGTTTGTTGAAAGCTAATAAAAATAAGTTTGAACACTCTACTTAAAGGCAGTAAAAACAAGTGCCAAGTCTTAAAATATTGTTTCATTTTGTTACAATGCTCACACAAAACTATTTCTGAATCCCAAACTAACCCAACTTTTTATTTGTATTTATTTTTAAATATAATATCCATTATATAAAAAGACTGGATAAGGTGTAACTTTTACTGTTGTCAAAAAAGTGTGAAGGCTTTGCCTTTGATCAGTCTGAATGAATACCTTCAAATGAAAATCAAACCCACACTTAACTGTGACTAGAACAGTTAATACCAAATCAATTGCTGACATTATATATATATATCTACTGTATACACACACACACATAAATCTTAATATATATATTAATATAATCCTAGCATTTTAACTTTTGCTAATTTGATCAATAAAGATATTGATTAACTAATTAAGAACAAAACCATGTCCTCAATATCATAATTTAAGTCCTGAGGAACAATCTGCTTTGAACCAATTAAGCATAAATAAGAACACAGTAAAACAAGTCTGCAGACATAGGGGGGGGGGGGGGGGGGGGCGTTGTTATGGACTTACAGAATTATAGAACTGAAGTATTGTCACAAATGTTAGTTTCTTTGCTCCTTTAATGAATTACCCTACTATGGACATTAAGATGAAAATAGACATGTTTGAATTGAACATCAATATATAGTACTTTTATGACGATTCCTTCACATTGATCAACATTTAAACGGTATTGTGACAAGGCAGCAAGTCTCAATCGAGCGCCCATCTGTAAACAATCATTTGATCAAACACAACAACTCCAAAAAGCACACAAAACAAACCTGTTTCCACATATAAATTACACCAACACTAATTTTCCCCAGTGTAGGGCAATCGCCCTGCTACAGGTATGTTTAAAAGAAAACAGTAAACAAATGAAAAAGGAAAGAATCTACACTTACATGCTGAATACAGTAATTACATGTCCTTTCTCTTGAAAAAACTATCCAGCGTAGATTGCTCCTCACGCCCGTTGCCTGGTTGCAGTTTGTGTGAAGATGATGAACAGGCAACGATTGCATTCATCATGCATGATTCGTACTACAATAGGTCATCTTTGAATTAGCGTTATCTTTGAATCAGTCAACCATGGTCTTTGTTTTCACTGAGAGAATAACACGCTTGACACTGGAGAAAGTTCAGTGTCAGTCAGTACTGAGATCGTTGTATCCGGGTCGATCATGTACGTGATCGTTCTAATAGGGCTAATTTGCACTGAAAAAAATCGGTTCTTGCTGTTGGGATTGTTAAAAACGGGTGTTCGTTATAAGAAGGGTTCATTATAGGTAATTGTGTAGTGCATGGGAGAGGTGTCATGGCCGTAGGGCTAAAAGACTGCAGGACCCAGAAGCCTTTAGAGCTAAATGGGAAACACCTGGGTGCACTTGGAGATCGTTTTAAGTTAATTATTGTTTAAGTGTTTGTAATTAATGTAATGTGGGTTTGTGTAAAAGCTGGTCTTTGTCTGTGTTGGTGGTGGGTTATGAAGTAGGAGTCTGATGGTGAGAAGAGTGAGTAATATTGACAACTGTGTGTTGTACTGGGTGTTGTAAATGGGTTTTGAAACAGGTAAATCACTCAGCAGTCCCGTGGTAGTAAAGAGTTTAGTTAGCGTTTCTTGACGGAGTTAAGTTTTTGTTTTGGGTTTAATAAAAGGGCACCTAAGTGCTGAAAAGTACCGTTCTGCATCTGGGTCTGCTATTTTAAAGGGTGCAAAAGATACATAGATATCTTTAGTTTAAGCTTTAAGCAGTTTATTATATATTCGTAAATAAAATTAATTGTATCCATTATGTTAGTGTCAACTTTGATTTAAGGGTCTGATTTCCACAGCATTAAATGAGATCATTCATAATGACTGTCTCTTTCACAAAAGATGCCTCTTGCTACTTACCCTGAGCAATAAGATCCCTTCTCAGCAAAGGGTAGAGGACTGGTTCAACTCCATCCATCTCCTGGATAACAAGTGTCTTACCAAAGCGGACTGCCAGTTCCAGGGTTGTGATAAAGTTTGAGTCCTGCAAAGATAAATCGACTATGTGATGACCTTGAGAAAAAGAAGAAAACGTGTCCCTAGGGGTCAATGATTAATTTATAAATGAATATATATTGCAGAGGGCATACTGCAGGATGTATCCTATAAGATTTAAAGGACTAAATCTGCACATATTACATTTCAAAAAGTGAAGTCCTTTTGTAAAAATGTGGAAAGGACTGTTTATCTTGCATGTACATACACAAGAAAGGTTATTACTGAATGTGTATCAAAGAGGTCCTATAAAAATCATATAAAAATAGGGCCATCTTTGATATTTCTTATTCTGTCACAAGGGAACATGTTAATGGTTACTATCTAATGTAGGGGATGTACTTAGAATTTAGACAAGATTCTGAAAGTTCTATTGAGGTCACAGGGATGCTTTTAAAAAGTCACCAGGATATGACAACACAAGGAGGATATGTCATATACATATCAAGATAAGGGTAAGGCAGTCTGGGATGTTTTCTGGGAATCGATAGTACAAAAACAAAAGTACCAGTGTATTGTGTCCAGAATATTACAAGGGTCTTTAATATACATGTAGATATTATAGTAAGCAATGTAATGCTAACAGGAAGGCAGAATGTATATACTGTACATTATACACTCCTTCCTCAACTCTCAACATGGTTTGTTTTAACCCCAAGGAAATCCATACCTGCTGGTTTATGATTTCCAGACGTGACTCTTTGAGATGTGTTCTCAGCCATTCTGTAGCACGGGAGGAAGGATCTATCAGGAATGGGCACGCACAGCTCTAAATAAAACAAAGTTTAGTGATTTATTCATTGCAACAGAGATGGGGGGGGGGGGGGGGGGAGAGTAGTGTATTGAGAATAATTGAGCTTTTAGCTAGATATTTAAAATAACCAATTCCAGATGATCTGCTGTCATCCTTCACGATGATCTGTGCATAGAGAAATGTGCTCATGAGCGCATCTGTCTAGGACAACAACAAAGCATCAATGAAAAGAAATCGAAATCACTGCTGTGAGAAATGGCAGATTTAGCTATTTTCTTTGCAAAAACATGACAGGTGTTGTAGCAGACGCTGTGATAATGTTTTAGTTTTTTTTTTTTTTTTTTTTTTTTTTTTTTTTTTGTTGTGTGTGCATAACAAGATATTGAGGCTAACATTGGAAAAAGCACTATCACAGTTCCCCCACATTAACTCAGCAATTGACTGTCCTTGGCATGAACACAATTTGGAGACACAAATTGTAATCTAGAAAACCATGAACGGCTATAATGATAGCTTTGTAAAGGGATTTGTTTTTTTACGTCCTCTTAGAGCTCTTTATGAAACTCCAGACATAAGAAAAATATCTGACCTAGATTAATGCTTTTTTTTTAAAATGGCTGTTTTTTTATATGTAAAAAATTGCCAAATAAGGAGAGATTATAGCTGCATCCTCCTAAGGACACAGATCACAAAATGTTTTTTAATTTATGTGAAATTCTCATTACCACTAATGCTATTATGCATTTAGTGCAATTACATTGTTTTATCTAACAGCACAATCGTTAGGTAAATTGATTAGATACAAATCTAAGTTAACACTTTATAAGGCAGATCATTTTGTGTACACCTTTATTAAGAACACCCAATCCTTCCCATAAAAATATTAATCAGCACCAAGAAAAATATCACCAAGAAAAATGTAACCAATAGAGAGCCTTACAGCTATGGCAAAAAGTTTTACATCACCTTATAGAATTAACTAATGTTGCTTCATAAAGTTGAATGAAACCTGCTGAATAATGTTACATACCGCTTTGTAGTTTTCCATATACGTAACCAAAAACAGACACAAATTGAAAAATTAGACTTTTTGAAATCTAACATGAAATACTGTACTACTATTATGTCTTACGGTAGACTTTTGCGATACCATTTTGTAGTTTCTTTGATTACATGATGTTAAATAAAGATCTAAATTATGAATATTATATATATATATATATATATATATATATATATATATATATATATATATATATATATATATATATATATAGTTGTTTTAAATTATGTCAATCCTATAATGCAAAACGGTTGACCATAGCTGTACATATTAAATATAAAATCACCATTAACCGAGTACCTGTGCAAGCAATACCCGTGCCATGTACTGTATATGTATGTACTGTATACATATGGACTTTGCAACAAACCAAGGGAATGAAATGCAGGACAGGAAATGATAGCTAATGACACTGAATGTAATCGTAATGTTGCTTAACAAGAAAAAGAACAATACAGTCTGAAGATTATAGACTGTTTGAAATGAAGGTAGTCATGCTCAATTAAACATTGAAACTATGTGTTGTAAGTACATTAATATGCACAGGCCTCACACTTTATTTAAACTGTCGATTTACTGTATAGTTACGGGTCCAATGGTGGCCCTTTGAGAAAAGCAACTGTAATTATGTCAGAATTCCATGTAAACTGTTGATTTGCATAACAAATTACTGTTTCCAAAAATACACACTACAGAAAACTGAGTCTCTGAATCGTATTTATCTTAAAATGATCACCGTTTTAAACAAAGGTGTAATTTCCCAGAATTATTTTCGATAAAACAAAAGGAGAAACACATTGCATTGCTATAAAATGGTTGCCCAGTCTTAAGGAGTAGAATCATTTTTCATGCCAACACTCATTAGCATTCTAAACATGATAGGCCCCCCACTCTACAACACTGAAAGCTCATCAGTTCTGCTTGATGCAGTTACTGGACGCAGTAATTCTATGGATATTACCAATCAAAGACAATGTCAGTTTCTATAACATGTGCAAATTTGATTTATATGCAGTGCAGAGTGAAGGGCACTCAGAGCATTCGACAATATTCAAACCTGATCTCACAGATAATGAAGTCATGTTGTTAGTGTAAAATAAGTATAATCACATTGTCTACGGAAGTTGGCTAAAACAGATGTGATAGAGCTTTGAAATAAAAGGGACTCTTACCCGGGGCTTCAAGGCATTGATCTAATGCAGCAATAATGGTGAGGAAACAAAAAATGGAAAATTAAAAGAAATGTGTACCACAAGAAAATGAAAAAAAGTGAAATTAAAAGGGATATTGGTCTTTTTTAATTTGGAAAATAAGGTTCATTTTTAATACATTGTCCATTTTAATTGAGAATGGTGCAAAAACTGAAATAAACATTGCTGATTCAGCACAATATATACTGTTGAACAATACATACTTGGCCAATAGGTCTTCATCAGTGAAAAGCTGCTAAGAGTAGACACATGTTTTCTTCTACAGTTTTGATTTCATCCCATGAGGTATGCTTTTAAGACCATTCACAGTGGACTAAAACCTATACTAAATGTCAACTTCATGGATATTACTTAATATTTCAAGGACATACACACACAGTTTTACTCTAATATCAAAACAGTTTTCTAAGAATAGATACAATATTAACTTTCAAATACAGCTTACAGCTGTAGTAAAATAATGAACCGTGAATATTAAAAGTGGTACAGACCAATACCCTAATATCCTCAAAAGTTTTTTGGACTTTATTTTTACAGCAATTCAAAATAATCCACTTTTCCCTGCACTCACTTTGTCTTACAGATAATAAGACTTTACTTACGATTTACACAGACATTCTTTGCTGCAACTATTTAATTACCTACTATTTTATAAATTAATTACTTGGTATCAGGTTTGTTTTGTAAAAACTGAAAAAATTGTAAAGATGGGAGGAAACGCTTTGAAAGTATGTCCCTCTATGGGGTCAAGTGGGGTCAGGTTGTTTCTAATGCTTCAAAACAGGGACAACTGACCAACATGCAAGTGAAAATAACGTCTGGGGAAACAAAAAGATCCACAGCAAACAACAATGGATTAATGAGGTCTTATGATAATGAGCAGGAAGAAAACCTTTTTTTGGAGAAAGCCTTGGTTATTACACCTTTAAATAGTCCAGAAATTGTGACTACATGTCATTACCTGCAAAATAACAAGAGCATTCTCCATTGACAGGTCATCTGATGGCAACCCTTCACTCTTCCAAATGAGCTGTTCACTCTCCGTGCACAGAAAATGTCGGAGATCAAACTCTGTAAAGCCAAAATAGATAGTCAACATGCATTATAACATCTTAAATGTATTAAAGATATATACAGTATATCTTTAATTTGTTTTGATTAATTACACAGTGTACATTATTCAAAAGTTACATTTAAAAAAATGATTGGGTAGAAAAAATGTAACCTAATTAACATACTACATTAAGTACATCAAGAGGGAATGAAATACATGATCTTACTTTGAAGACCAGATAATTCCATCCATTCCTCCAAGCTAGCTTTTCTCTGATCCTCTGGTGCAGCAGATAGATAAGTGATAAACGCAGCTGCAAGCTGGGCTCGCTTAGGTAATGTGTCCAGCTCCTCGGTTATCTCTGCCACCTGGACAAATTACAGAACACCACAAACTATTCTTAAACTCCTTTCGAATGGCAATAAATACACATTCCTAAAAAAAAAAAAAAAACATGGGGAAAAAACAATAAGAAATGTTCTTTGTGCAGAAAAACAAAGCATCCCCAGGGAATGGTTTAAGGGCAAAACAATATGGCAGTGGTAGGGTTCACTGAGAAAATTATAGAGCACACCAGTGTGGCAATTGTAAGGACACTATCTCCTTTGCAGTGTAAATGTTGGGTCAGCATAATGGCAATGAAATTCAACTGATAAAAACCACAGAATACAGCTGTAAGCCATATGTGTACACAATAACAAAGTGTGCCACATGACCTCAACATGGCAGCCATATGGTCAGAGATCAATGTCATGGTCCTCAAAAAATAAAGCATACAGTGTTTATAATACCCCAGTACACTTGCTGTAGTCCCAAGAGCATTTAGTAATTATCCATCCAGATTAGGGAACTTGACACTTTGCATTCTATAATGCTCAACAGGATATTTCCAGCTTTCAGTCTAAAGTTGAAATTGTTATGATAAATCATAAACCTTGGTTAAAAAATGTTTGCATTGATTTAAAATATTCAACAAAACATTATTTTGCTTTCCATGTCCATTTAACATTTGCAAGATCTCAGGTGGTGAATTGAAAATTGTGCAGCTTGAGCTGTTGGCATCTGTTCCTGCTTTGTGGCATGACTCCAACTCAATGACATCTGTGGCATGTAAAACAAAACACTTCACACCACTGATCAATCTGCTAGCAATATGAGCCTTGCTAATCTTTTAATTCCATCAGAGAATTGAAGTCCTGCAAAAATACATAGCAAGCAGATCACATGTAAGGAACCCTCATTTTTCTCTAGATAAGCATTTTCAAGACAAACCCTAACTTCTGTGCCCTACTGCGCTGGGAGCCAGTGAAACAATAGATACAATAATGCTTTTTTTTGTACTTTAAGTGTTTAAACAATCTTGGCTAATAAATGCGTGCATTTTAATTATATTTCAGGGAGTACTGTATGTCGATAGTGAATGGCAGTGTATTATTTATATATAGAGAGAATTAACACATTTTGCTTCATAAAGTTGCATGGAACCTGCTGAATAATGTTACGTTAACATATGGAATTACAAACCGCTTTGTAGTTTTCCATATACTTAACAAAAAAATGACAAATTAAAAAAAATTGACATTTTGAAATCTAACATTCGGTACTACTATTATGGCTTTTGACATATCATTTTGTAGTTTATTTGATTACATGATGTTAAATAAAATATCTAAATTCTGTTCATATAGGTTTTTTTGTTTGTTTGTTTTTGTTTTTGATTTTTTTTTTTTTAATTATGTCTCAATCCTAAAATCATGATGCAAAACTTTTGGCCATAGCTCTGTTGCCTTGATGTAGATTTTTTTTTTTCTCAAATCCTGCTTCCAGCACCCAACAGGGAGAAAATATTATAATGCATCTTGTAACTGACAAGCATATCTTATCTGCTCCACACAGAGGCTGAGTGAGGGCGGCAGTCTTTATTACTGTACCTGGGTATTCCATCTCTTGTGTTCCCCATCAAGCTGGTGGATCAGTTTTTCTGCTGCCTCGATTGTTTCTTGGGCCTTGCTCACTTCAGCTTCCAGCTTGGCAGCCTCTGTTGTTCTGGACTGAAATCTAAAAACGCACCGCAATTATAGAGCGCCACCATTGTTCATAGCTGATGTAGCGGATGTAGTTAACTGGCAGTTATCTTGCACAATACATTATATATTTAAGTAGGTTTTCATCTGTTATTATTAAACCACAGAACCATCTGTCAAAGTGATTCCTATGGGTTTCTGCCTGAGTGTTTTAGAGGTGACAAATATAACCTGCTCAAATAATTACTGATAAATTGTAGACTTAAAAAAAAGCAATTTGAATCAGAAAAAAAATAAACTTACTTTTCCTTTAGTTCTGTAACTTTCTGACCCACGGAGTTCAGCTCATCTTCCAATTTATTTTTCCTGCCTTCAGTTTTACGGAGATTACTAGTGAAAAGAGAATCAGCCATTCAATCACAAGTTCTTATAGCTAGAAGGTTGCATTCATATACATAATGGCATCAATATCCTATTGTCTAAAAGCGACTGAATTTAAAATTCCATTTCATTGATTGCTGAAAATCAAAATGTATGTAGATACCTGTAGTTACTAACAACTGCCAGCTTTCTTCAAAATGAAAGGGGGAAATTCAGATGCAACACTAACAAGGCATTCACTCTGCATAGAATTCATTTGATGTACAGTCGCCACCACATGTACAGGGTTATTTCGGGCAGCCGTTTATCAGACAAATAGCGTTTGCCGTTTGTCATTCCCATTGATTTCAATAACAAAGGTACCTTTGTACTATGTTAAGCACGACGTATATTTCGGGTAAAAACTGAGGCCGTTTATATCTCGTTATGTGCCATTCACATGGATTTAAATAACAAACGCACTTGCTTATACTGTATAAGCAATCGCTCTTACTAATCCACAAATCAGATGTTTTCACCTTGATACCTTGCCATTCACATAGATTTAAATAAAAAAGGCAGTACTTTACTGTAGTAAAAAAGCTTCACAGATCGATCAATCAGCTGTTTGCACTTCGTTACTGAGCGATTACCCCTGTACTGTACCTTGGCTATTTAATCCCTGTACGCAGTGTCGGGTTTATTTACAGTTTGAAAAAACAGCACTGACTGCAACATCAAGCAAGCATGGCTGGAAAGAGAAAAGCGATGAGCATCAGCGTGAAAATTCAGTGTAAATAAAATGTCTCTGTTAGATGCTGTGCACTTGCTAAAGCATGCTTTGAGGTCGCCGGTTCGAGTCCAGGCTATTCTATTGCCGACTGTAGACGTGAGCTCCCAGGGGGCGGCACACAACTGGTCGAGCGCCACCGGAGGGGGGGGGGGGGCTTAGGTTGGCCAGGGTGTCCTCGGCTCACCACGCACCAGCGACCCCTGTAGTCTGGCCGGGGGCCTGCGGGCTTGCCTGTAAGCTGCCCAGAGCTGCGTTGTCCTCCGACGCTGTAGCTCTGAGGTGGCGGCACGGTGAGTCTGCAGTGTGAAAAAAAGCGGTCGGCTGAAAGCACATGCATCGGAGGACAGTGTGTGTTCATCTTCGCCGCTCCCGAGTCAGCACGGGGGTGGTAGCGGTGAGCTGATCCTAAAAATAATTGGATGCTAAATTGGGAGAAAATAATAAAAAATAATTGCTGATTACTAAATTTATTTAAAAAAAAAAAGAGAGGTTGAGTTTGTGAGCGAGTGGAGAGAAACGAGAGCCATTGTCCACTAAAAGCTAGAAAACTAATAAATACAGCAGTTTTCTACTGCTTTGAACCACAACTGTTGTCTGTCTCATTATATCCTGGGAACACCACAGCTCAGTGCTACAATATGTAAATAAATCCTGTTCGCCTGCGGGGTGTATCAACTTCAACCTCCGCCTCGATCTCCTGCCTGTCACTCAGCAGCGAATGCATGCAACCACACGGCAGACGGCTGCTCTGTCACAGGCATTAATAGCCTGTATCTTTCTAAACAAGGGATTTAGGGGAGCTCCCTAATAAAAGCTTAATCTCAAAACAATAATAATATAGTACAGTAACTGTTGCAGCTGTGTATAATGGTATTTAAAACAGGATTCATTTATTCACCTTTTTACATCTTACTCTGCTCCCACCGCAGTCGGATACGTGACGGATTACTGTACTTTTTATTACATTCATAGGTTTTAATTAGGGCTGTCACTTGATTAAAAATGTTTTAATAAATGTAACAATGTTATACTGGCTGTCCTGTATAGTAATACATACACAAATCAATAGAATCTAAAATAAAATACGCCCAATGTTTGCATGAAATACAAAAAATTCAGGACCATGAAACAGGTAAACATCAGTTAAAACAACTCTCTGACTCAAGTTCCACAATATAAACTAGTAAAAATCGGTATACACAAACAACTTGAACAGTAATGTAATATTAACAGTACTAACATCAATAAAACAAAACGTTATAGTCGCAGCTTGTGACACTAGTAAAATGCATTTACTCGCCAGAAACCATGCCAGGCCAAATGAAGGAATCGTGGAAAAATAAATGCATCCATTGAATTTAATTTTGTACATCCAACTTAAACATAAAAACTCCCTTTTCACCAACAGTTTTAAAATGAATAAAGTCTGCTTTGATTGTAGTAGATGCAGACATATTTTCCCATGCCGACAGCAGACGTTTGTGATAGTTTTGGACGTTGCAGAAAATGTAAGAAGTGTGCGCAGCAACAACAAACTAGATACGAACAGCCTCGGGAAGCCTTCTCGCACGCATTCTCTCTCAGCAGGGGATGTTGGGAAATGGAGTTCAAAATGCCAAGCCAAAAAAAATAAATAATAATCTGCCCAATTAAATAGTAAAAAAAAAATGCGATCAACTCTTTAGCAGCCCTGGTTTTAATACATCTTTTTTATTAGTGGAATGAGTGTCTTAATAAAGATTTTTAACCGCATACACACTTGTTTGTTTTGATTACTGTACTGGTGATTGGGGGACACTTTGAATGTCAGGTTATTCTGTGCGAGTTTATACCGTCCATCGCTTACTGCAGGTAAATCACGTTAACACCAACGCGCCCGTTCTAAGCGGTGGCGACTGTACTGTACTTGGTCTAACAACCGTAGGATATTAAATAGGTCAGGAATTAGATATTAGGAAAATGCAGATGAAAAAGTTTCCCTTTTAGGAGCTTATAAATCTGATTTTTTTTTTAAATTAATCTTATTAATTGTTAATGGGTTACTTCTTTAGAAAATGTATAGAAAATAATAATAATAATAATAATAATAATAATAATAATAATAATAATAATAATAATAATAATAAAAGAACCACTTACTCAACTAATCCTGACTGCTCCTTTTCCAGAGGCTGAATCCTCTCCATCACATGTGAGTATTGAACGTTTGCCTTGACCCAGGCTGCCAGCGGAGCAGCTGCAGCACTTGCACGCTTCGCATTCTGCAAGTCATTAGAAACGCACTCATTTGCCAGTATACAATTTACACATGAAAACCAAATACAGAAAATTGAAGACACATCAGACGTTGGTAGTTTACGGAGTCCTTCATGTATTCCAAAATAAAAAAAAAATAAATAAAAAAAAAAAACACAAAGCTAGCTTTCTTTTCTAACAAGTTACTTCAAGTGGCATTGCTTCATTTTCATCTTTTTGTTGTCAAAACCTTGTCTTTCGTTTTGGTTTATGCTCACATCAATGAAAAAAACAAATTAGCTTAGTTGCTTCAAACAAATAATGCTTTGTTTAGATGAGCTAGTTAGCAAAGGGAGTCCCCCTGTGCTACACAGAAATAACATACTTTTGGGTCAAATGAAGCCTTGTTTTTATGAAGAAGTTCTTCGACACTTTCTCGAATTTCGTGTGTTATGTTTCGTGCCTCAAAAGTTGCTATATCTTCTCTCACCCCCCTTTTAGCAAGGAAACTGTAATAAAAAGGATTATTATTATTATAAATACATAACTGAAACCCTAATCACATTCATATCTAGGGTGCTTTTCTCTTCAGTTGGTCTTTGACAAAATACTATTGTAACTTTTGAGTAAAATGTATAATGTAAATGAAAGGCTCCTTATAAGAGTTATAAAACAATAAACTGTGAAAATAGGTATTACAGGACAAGTTAAACGTATTCATCGTGTAATTATTTAATATGTTATGGATGGGATACAGCTGTGAAAAAGTCTACGTATTCACATATATTGGAATATGTCAATAACTGACTCTATAGTTAGGGCACTACACTGCTTTGTAATATTTAAATCCCTATTGAGAAAAAAAGGTGACTGTAAAAATAATGTTTACCTGAATGTACAGTATGTGTGGATCTTAAGCATATCCTATATAATACTGTATTCATCAACTGACGAGACCCCACAGTCAATGAGTCACTTTCGTTGACATGATACAATTAGAACAAACAAGTATCCCTGCTTTACCTTACCTCTTCATGCTAACCCATGAGGTATCAAAAATTCCCATCAGTCTCAAGACACCCTCCAGAATATCTCTAATTACATCTGGCGGCATGCGCAACGACCGGATTTCAGAGAGCGATTCTGGCTTAATGTTTCCTACAGCTTGTTTAGCTTCATCTACAAGAGGCTTGAAGAAACAAACAGGACATGAAAGTATAACGCAGCTTGTTATCACAGGAACATTGTCAAACAGATTTATAACAAAAAATATCCCCTGTTATGTTGCAAGGACTCCTAGAATTATATCTGGAGTTTACTTGTTAATGTATTATTATTTATTCATTTATTTGGCCAACGCCTTTACCCAAGGCGACTTACAGATGTTACAGGGCAGTACAGGGTTACAATGCAAAATGTACATTTAAATACAGTATAATTTACAGTAAGTGCAAATAATACTACTATTACACAAAATGAAATGGGATTACAACAATTATATCTGTAATGACAGTAGGGCAAAAGTGCAGAGATACTGCATCAGCTGAGGATCCAGTAATGTGGTGCTGAGGTCAGGTGAATACAGTGCATAGAAGAAGGGGTAGATCAAGAGATCTACAAGTATTAGCAGTAGTATTAAATTATAAACATTTAATAAGCATCCAATTGTACAAATTCCTCTGGCAACACAAACAGTGTTTTATTCTAACAATCAGTTGTTTCAGAATAGTATTCCGGAGGGCACTTAACCATGTTTCATTTAATTATTTCAAGCTTACTTAAAATGCATCTACTTCAGAGTGTGAAGATAAACGATTATGACATAAATGTACTGTACTACTAAAGCACCACCTAGTGTGAAAACCATGCAACAAATCCATGTGTGATATGCTTAGTTGCAAATGTACAGCTGCAATACAACATGTATAACACTGAAAGGATTTTTTTAAAGCTCTGGTGTATACTCACGTGCATATATAATACAAGGGGAGATATTATTTACTTACTTGTACTTCCTTGAGTTCACCTTCAATTGTTGCCTTCCTCTCTTCAATTTTAGAAACTTCTTCCGCAATCTTATATTTTATCTTTTCCATCTCAGTCTTCTGATCACTAGCATTCTGATTGAAATCAGAAGGTAGGTATTATTACTGTAACTACATTCATGTAGTAGGCAATATTGTCTTTAACTTCACATTACGAGTTTATGTAGGTACATATACTTAATTCAAAACACTAGAATGATGCATCTACCTCCCTTACTTATTTCTTCATTTTAACACACTTGTATTAATAACCTGCTCTTGTTGTGAAAAGTAATTCTTAAACAAAGAATGATTTTCTTCTTTAACCTCAAATTGATGTGTATTTCAAATTAAGCCAGGCTTCACATGTTATGCATTCTGCACAATGAACAGCCCCGACATCAGCTCTCTTTGACAGATGCTAGGTTATCATCCAGATGGAGAAGATTTGCGACAGCGCCTTTCCAGGCAGACAGCCGTGTAGTTGTGGTGAAGCTGATTTAGGTAAATGGTGCTTTTGATATTAGAAAGATTAAAGACAGTCTCCATTCTGTGCAAGTCTAAACAGCTGCTTTGTGAGTAAATTGGATACAGGAGGTCCAACTCACATGGGTAGGTCATAATAAATAGGCAGGACAATGTACATGCCTAGTGGCCAGAAAAATAGACCCAACCTCATACCACTGCATGCAAGCACAACATACCTGCATGGACACTGTGATCTCTTGTAGGGCTGCATCAGCTTCTGCTTGTTTTGTTCTTAGCAATGTGCTCTGCTCTGCAGCTTTGCTCTTAAGTTCATCCACAAGTGCTTTGGCTTCATTCAGTTTTGAAACACCAGCCTGCATTGCAACAACAAACAACACCCTAAGTGCCTTGGATTGCATGCAGATATGAAGAACGTACTTTATACTTAAAATAAATGTAGAAACAAGAGTTATTTACAACTTGTTTTGGTTTGATAACAGGGAGCTGATATATTTAATGTGAATGATACATCTATGTTCGTAGCTACCCAGTAAGGAAAATATATTCCTTTTTTTACTGAAACATCTTTAGTGAAATATTGAATATACTAATGTAGTGATTTGCTTAATACAGTCGAATATCTATTTATCATAGATTTTTCACCTGTAAATGACTCTGCCTTTTTATTAACTCAGTTTTCTTGCTGCTGTATATGGTGCTGTAGATGTGGAGAAATGTCATGTATTCACTGGGAGTAGCACCATATTCTTTACATGACTCGTGGATCACCAGAAAAGATTTTGTAAGAGCATCCTGTCCTACAATGATAAAAATAGATATATTAAAAAGAACAGTGCAAGTTGAAATGAATTACTGTAGATATCACAATAAATGAACCTCAAAACGTTCACTATTCAGCATGACATACTAAAATATATGATTAAAATCTGAAAATAAAGAAAATACCAGAGATCTTTCTATTATGTTCTTTTTTGCCTCCTTTGTTCTCTTCCTGTCCTGATGTTTTTGAAAGCAGCATTTCAGGGATCTGCATGGAAACATGGACAATTAAGACTTATTCCATGTTTTACAGTGTAACATTAAACACCAAGTAATAGCCCATCGCTTATATTGCTGTAGTATAATCTACCAATCACAATAAACATCAGAAAAGATACTGTAAAACTCCAACAAACTGTCAAGCAGCCTCTAAACAAAGCGCAGAAAGGATCAATAACAAAAAATGAAATGATGTTAATAACACCTTATTAATGAAAGCATTTTCTAAAACATATTTACAAATGTAATCATGCAGTAGTTTAACAACAACATTTAAAGAGTGACCAAAACTATGTAAAGTTTAGAAAGTTTGGCAACATAATGAAAAATATAAACTTAGATAAACAGTTAAAATATTTTTAATTTATATATATAATATAGGTAATAGAATGTATTGACAACATGAGCAATGGACATACTTTTCTCATGCTACTGTCAGACCAGCCTTCCATCCACTGCACTGAACATTTTCTGTACAAAGCCGGGTTGCTCTCGCAGTTAATAGTGAAGTTGGAATTCGTGCAATCCATTATCAAGACGATATGAAGGTTCTGCTGGATTCCTAAAAAGCGCATCAACAAATTGTCATAAGATGATACTACTTGTGATTATTATATACAAGGGTTGGACAAAAGGGAGTAGGGCCACCATTACCATGAAAAGTTAGCAAGGTGTTTACTGTGAGTGATACATGGCCATTCATCTATGATCATCACATCTAATTATTTCAGAGAAGCTGGAAGTCTGTTCTCCATAACAGAGTCATTTCCCAAAGCACCTATTGTCAAACTGACAAAAAAGAGGTGCCTTAATAAAAGAAAAATACATTGCATGCTACAAGTCTTTGTGACCTCAGTTTACATGGCTGAGTTCAAAGTCACTAAAGCCTACTACGGTAGTTGTTGTTTTTAAAACAAAGTCACAGAACATTACAATACACCAGGCTGAGCACAGAGGACCTAAAGGATGCTGCAAAATCAGGTGCTTTGTATTACAGAGGTTTGAGCTGTAGTGATCTGGGAGGCAGGAAATGCTGCATTGCAGATACCCAATCTGTACCAAAGACTGAGGGTAAGTGTTTCTAAATATCAGTATTGATATCTCTCTCTTCAAAAAGCTGAAATCCTAGTGCCAATTAAAAAAAATAATAATAATAATAATAGGAAAGTTTAAAAAATACATGCTGTATAAGCAAAGCACACACCACTTACAACTCTGTAACAGGATTAAATTGAAAACCTTTTCATGCACTGATGAAAATACACACAAGTTTAACTTGCTTTACAGAGATGCACAGAAGGATCTCTCCGAATGTTGGGATGTACTCACATCTGATTTACTCCATGAAGCCAATGACTCTTCTGCTTGATTAAGTTTCATCAGTCAAAATGTTCACAGCATTTAATATTTTACATGGGTGGCACATTGCATCTCACTTACTATATGAAAAATAATTAAAAATGGGTCCGGTGAAGCCATCTTGAGAAGCCTGGTCTTTTAAAGGTGATAGAAGTGGTTCCAGTTCTTCTGTAGTATACAAACCTGGAACCTCGCCTGAAATGCAAAAACCCAGTTTAATAAGAATTAGGTAAAGAGATTAACAGCACGTCCTATGTCTATGATATATTTAAGGACACGAGTTTCATAAACATTTTTCCAGTGACTGTTGTGTAGTTTTATCAAAGTGGAAAAACCATGAAGTAAAACTTTTATCCCTAGAACTTTCATGTAGGAATTGTTTTGTTTTATGTTAACTGTGTTTACTGCAGGGCATTAAAAATATTTGATCAACTGACCAAATGCATTTTTTGACAAAGAGCACAACACCAAAATACTGCTTTCTTGAAAATACAACAGTGTATACATTAGCAGTTTTCCCCAGATAAAAAACCTTTTTTCCATTTATCAACCTAATTTCTGCACTGACCTGAAGACAGCAGACTATTGACCATCTCGAGAAAAGAAAAGTGCACAAACTGGTAGTCTTCAAGAAGAAGAACTACCTGCTGCCCTTCAATTCCAGCGAGCTGCATCACCTACAGGAACAGCAATCAAAAATTCCCATTTAATACTAAGTGGCAAGGATGATATACTGGAACATATTTTCAAAGCGTTTCCTTAGGTCTTTAATAACCTGCAGTGAAGCGTGGCCGACACATATGTTCCAGCCTTGCGGAGACTTTTCAGAAGCATTGTACACATATAACAGTACATGAAACAGTTAAGAAATACATTTCTGTAAAAGGTAAATAATCTAGTATCCATTTAAACTAATGTATGCTGTTCTATAACAAGCACAGCAATAACAGCTTACTAGAAACCTCAGAATTTCCATTCACAAATTAAGTATCTCCTTTGCAGGGCACCATTCAGATAGAATGTTTAACTTTAAAAAGCAAAATGCAAAAAAACTGTTACAATATAAATACAAGCACTGTATACCAATTTCTAATCACAATAAAACCCTGATTAAATCAGGCTTTATTTTGGTAGTTGACCTTGTTTTACCCTCCCAAAGTCGTCAACTACCAGACAGTAATGCACTCTATTGCTTAAATAACCTTGCATTACTGCAAATGGTAGCAGGAGCAGGTAGGAAAAGGGTAGGAAGAATATTATGTCCCTGCATCTCAAACAACGTACACCAATAAGTGGTACTGTATATTTGAGTCAAACTGGGGATGGTCAAGGGGAACTGCAGCATTACATAGAATGTATAAGCTATTTGCAGCCTGAAAAAAAACAGCTAATGTACATACTGGAAAGTACAGGAAGTTTAAGTACACTTACATGCTTTAGGTCATTTCTGAATTGCTTCAGTCCATAACCCCTGGAGATCTTGGGTGTGAACATTGTGGCTCCATGCATGTGGCTAACCACAGAGGTGGCAGTACGACGGCCCACTCCACTGCGTCCAGCCAGAAGCAGTGACCCTCCAGGACAGCTCAAGACTCTATCCACCCTGGACATGTATTCAAGGACCTCGTGGAAAATCAGGATGTCCAGTTCCCTGTTGTCTCTTCCATACTGGATTATGCCCTGTTGAGAACAAAATAATATATATTTTTTTTAATAAAAATGTTGTTAATGTTGTTAATCCTTTTTGTGTTATCTTCTAAATACAAAAAAAATGTAGTATTTTTTTCATCTGTTAAGATATCCTTTTCAATTACTGCATTTTTTGGAAACAACTACTTGATTCACTGACTGAACGGATGTTACTTGGTGCCTTGTCTCTGTTAAAGTATATTTTCATCCAATGTCAGGAACCAAAGGCAGTACTCAGTGAAGATGTAGGTTTGTAATGAAAACAGTGATGGGCCTCACTGTTGCATTATCAAGGTGCACTTTGTCTGAAGGTTGTCCTTGACAGTGGTACGACTGGATTTATAAACAGAAAAACATGTAGTTATTAAAATGGTTATTCCCTGCAGGAATGCATTTCCCCTGTCACATGGATATGTACACATGTAACACTTTAGATATATTATGATGAAACTTTGTATGGGCATTCATAAAACAAGTTCTGGAGAATATTATGTAATTGTGTTTAATAGCTATCTATTAATTCCAGAGGTCTTACTTAGGAATTAGTTATCTTAATTTATTAAAACTTGTCATGCACATTTGTTACAAGAGTTTATTTTCATAGGACAAGGACATAACTAGAACATTTTCAGCATTGTTTTAACCCAATACATATCAATGTCAGATCTTTTTTGCATTTCCATTTTACTTCATGTTTACAAACCATTCAATCTGATCTGACATTCCCCTTAGATTATTTAGGCATTTATTCTGTGCCATTCACTCTGTGAAAATGTTCATTTTGATAAACCCTTGCATAACATAGAAACAGATAATAATAATAATGAAACTTGGAAAAATTGTAAAAGCATGTCCAGCTTGCATAATTTAATCATTTATTTACACCTGAGTGTCTTTACTGAATCTGAATAATTAAAACCAATCTAAAACAATCCCTTCTTTTGAGCTCTCATACTATTCATTAAAAGTGGGCGGTCGTTGCTGGCACAATGACTAGATTTTTGATACAATCTAACACCAGCATTTAAAGTTTTGGCATACAATCCAAATACTTGTTTTGCTCCCCCCCCCCCCCAAGATTAAAGTATTAATGCATCAATAACTTATGACAGGTAAGATTTACAAAACTCCAGTACAAATCTTTAAATGTCTCTACACACAAGAAGGTTATGTCAATTTTTTCAGAAATAAAAATATTATTGGTTTAAAATAGGAACGTTCACGATAAGATGTTCTTTTGAGATAACTTTCAAAACGATATTTCCAATAAATCAAATATACTTCCAAAGTTTCAGTACACTGACTAATAACGCTCAACAAAAGGGCAAGGAACTGTGCTTCAGGATATAACCACATTTAATAAAATGTCATCTGCACATTGACAGGATACTTCTGACACAATGGAGTAACAAAAATAAAGCTATAAGTAATTCTTGAAGCCATCTGGTTTAAAAGATAAAACCAGACTACAGTACACAACACAAACCAAGTTTGCCCAAACAATAGGTAGGATTGGCACGTGTCACCCTCTCCTTCCCAATTAAGACAACAACAGTTTTTTTTATCCAACCAATTAAAAGTAACCCAGACTTTTTACTTTCATTACTTTATGCATACCTACATCTAACAGTATGCAGTGCATTCCTTGTTTGTTTGGCAACCCGCTCATCTCACACACCTAAAAGGATTCCAGGAGCCAGGACCTTTTCCGTACCCTATTTGATTATCCCCTTAAACTGTTCTTATTTCATACATTTTATATTCATTTTAACCCCATTTGTTCAACTCAATTTGGAATGCCAAGATGAACAGGCAACCTCCATTCCTAATGTTAAGTGAACTTCTTATTTTCAAGCACCAAACCTAAGCAACAATGTTATCAGGCTACTGAGCCCATGGGACAGAAAGTGTCAGTGAGGTGTAATATCCTAAGATTTTACTACCTGAGGCAGTGCAAAAGCCAATGCTCCCTGTAAATCCCTGGCCAACTTGGAATGAGCAAGATTCAAATCATGCTGACATGACTCACCCTACACTCCCAAGAGGCAGTGCTTTTACTAGTTGAGCCACTGGGGCTTGTTGCTGTTTTACTAACTTCAGGATTACATTTGAATTTCATTGTAACCAACTTTCATTCAGCACCTACCTTGTGGATAACTTCCTTCAAATCCATGGAGCTCAGTCTGCCCAGTGGTTTTCCATGTGAAGGTAAAGGCTGTCCAGGAGCTATTACTGCACCAGCTTCATGAGGAGCTCCCCAGGTGACATAGTAAGAGTCTGGAAAATGTATATTGTAATGGGTATCAGTATCAGTATTACCATGCTTTAAAAAAAAATGTTTAATATACATTTATCATGTCTTAAATCCATTTCACATGTAAATCTGCATTCAGATCTGTGAATACAAATAGGGCTTTTTGGTGGTCACACAATAAAAGGGACTACTGTGTGTTGGTATGTGCTGCATCTTCAATGTCACATTATTTTCTTGGCTAAGCAATTCAACCATGTCGTTAATTACTCTTGCAATGTCAGCAAACAGACCTTAAAATAACAGATGTATTTCATTAGCTGCATTTTTTTTAAATAAAAAACATTCAGCAAAAAACCTTCAAAAATCTTCCTGCAACATCTGTAAAGTTTACTTATTCTGACTGCAAAATACATAAAAAAATAGACCCTTCCCCAGAATTAAACAAATCTATTTCAAAAGCAGAACAGAAATACATGAATTATACATGCCCTTTAATGGGAATTGCAACCTGGGTTATTTTTAGTCAGAGATAAAACCTAAAAATGCTACCATTAAACAGATCAAAGCAGAGCAGTGCTTTCTTCAAACACACCCATGAATTACCTGCCATATTTTCTAGCACATCTGAACCCCAGTCTCCACGAATCACTGACATCAAAATGTTGTCAAATGCATTGATGTCCTTTGTGCTCACAAGACGATCCCGGAAGAGACGATGTCCTTCGTAAGCTATAACTTCTAAAACGAGGTCTACTGAGTTTTGTGATGTGCCTAAGAAATAAAAATCCAGATATATTTGTTTTCAATTTAGACTGGCAGCAGTTTACAGATAAATAGAGTTTGAGTGAAAGGTATACATACCATTTGAAAAATCATTCAGAAGGCAAGATTAACAAGAAAGAAAGAAATAACAATTTAATACAATTAAGATTGATGTTGTTTTTTTGTTGTCATCCATATCACACTTCTGTGTATTAAGTCAATGTAACACAAGGCAACTTTTTAATCAACATAATTCTTGCAACATGTTTAGACACTTTAGGGTGGCATCTTTAAGTAACTGTCACCACTTCAAGTCACAACACCAAATCAATCTTGATTTTTGCTACTTACTGAAAATTTCCCCTATGACGAGTTGCTTAAAAAGCTGATTGAAAAATGCCTGGTATTACATATGATAGACCTATCACCACAACTAATTGTCTCATTACATACACTGTGTTTGAATCTCTGTTGTAGATGATAAATATTCATGGTCATTCAACAGAACAGAGAAGAGAAATATGTTCTTGTTTTATCAGTAGCACCGAGTCCATGTGTACCCTAAAAGAACGACAGTCGGCACCTTTGAATAGTGTAATATCTCACCTCCGGTTAAATCATATCGAAACAAACTGAGCACCCACTGTGTGAGAATGCAGGGAGTGAAGAGGTAGTGACTGTAGTCATCAACTGTAAATTTCGCTCTGACCTGAAGACAAAGCAAACAGAAATAAGTCAGGAGTTAGTGCCAGCACAGCCTGACCTTCATTTTGAAAGTCAAAGTCTCATACTTCGGCACAGCTTTTATAAATCAAGACGCCCACACCACCATCCCTCTTTTCCCTTATACTGAATACCTTTTCTGTAAATAAAAAGAGCAGTACCACTAATAACAGTGTCACAGGTATTAATCATTTAAAAAGAGCAGAATACATGTTTCATATATATCAAATGTAGATACAACATTTGATATGGACTGCATAGATCATATATTAAATATATTGAAAATAGATTTTCTTTCCATATAGGTGATTATCTGGATTTAATAACATAGTAAGTGGTAAGATTTTATTATATATTTCAAAGGCATTTATAGCTTAAATGAAAGCTAACTGATAACTTTGCTTGGTACGGGATGTTCACTTTAAAAGCTATTAATAGCTGCCAATTAAAAAACGCAGCTCAATTGCTCTTGAGTGGGAAAATAATGTGAAATAACCCTGGCAAACTTATTCTACAATAAGATTGCTTTGTCACATTTTTATACCTGCTCATACACCTGCACCATGGATCCAGCCAGCTGGTGTATTTTGCCTGCTGAACCCCAGGCTGGGTGGCTTTTTAGGTTCCTGTGTAGCACAGGCTGAAGATAAGCACTGTAGATAGTCTGCAGTTGGTCTCTGTCAGGATAACTATTTAAAAAAAAAAAAGAAAAAAGATTAAGATGCCATCTCATATATTGCATTTCATATTTTCATGTGTTTAAGAGAACCATAACCATTAAATTAAAATAACTGAAATGCATTTCTAATTTGCCCTCAAATATGTATAGTTCAGTTAGGTACCAGTAAGCATGCTTGGCCCCCCACAAGGTGAGCACTTGTTCTAAAGGATATCCTTATCAAGTGTCATCACAATTTGATAAGCTGTTATCGAATGATAAGTATCGCATATGCTTCCCCAGCAGGGGAAAATAGTAGGGTATTTAACCCACCAGCTCAAATAATAAAAAGTTAAAGGGTGGAAGTACTTGGAATCCCCACCACAATCAATGTACAGAAAAAAAAAAAAAAAAAACACTGCCTGCAAGTAGAAGGAATTGACCATTAAAAAGACTTACTCGATTGTACATATGCGAACAACTGATGTAAATCTAGTCGTTAGGATATGTCTTCCCACTGTGCCCCCTGCGGACATTGAAGCCACAATCTGAATGTTCTCCAGACCAACCCACTCCAGATTATCATCGTAAAATCCATGATAGGTCAGCACCTTATTAAAACAAATTAGGCCTGAATGACTAAAGGGAACTATTACTTCAAGAAAATTAATCACACACAAAACCAAAACCAGGGGTCTCTTACCAGTATACAAGAATATTATACAAACATCTGAATTTCCATCTCTCCCATTTTTTTTTTTAAGTGTATTTAAACTAATGAGCTCATTGCCATCTGTTAGCTGTGCATGATTAACTTAAAGCATATGGTGCCAAAAAGATTGCAACTGTTTAAAACAAACTTAATTAAATGGGACTTTTGAGGTAAAATACAGTCAAGGGAAAGAAAGGAATATTAGAAAGATGAAAAGCACAATCCTTTTGAGAGAATATTTTTACAGTGTGCAGGTAGACATCTTTAAATACACACACAGACACAGACACAGACACAGACACAGACACACACACACACACACACACACACACACACACACACACCTAAGCCTTATCAAATACAGTTTTGGGAGGCAATGACAATATTTTTTACTTCTGCAGCCTAAACATTACCTGCTGAAGAAAAGCTATTAGATTGCTGGTTCCCCATTTGTCTGGTTTTGGCAGGTTGATGTCCTTTAAGTACAAAACAAGACGTTCACAATCTTTAGGTCTGTAGACACGTCCAGTGTTGGAGCTAAGTATTAGACAGGTCTGCATCAACTTCTGCAGAATATGACGAGAGGAGGTCTGGGCACTGCAATGCACAGTGGCAACCTGTGTGGATCTGAGCTGGGAGAAGGCATATCGCAGGAGCATTCTAAAGATCCAGAAGAAGAAATGTTTTATGAATTAGCCACTTCTAAAAAATATTTAAATGGAGTCTAAAACAGACCTAATTTCTTTAATATATTGGGATTCTGACATAAGACACATTAAACAAATTGGAGACATTAAACAAATACAATAGCAAATACATGTATTTTTATGGGCAAGGTTGATGTAACTTAGAATAATGAAAATATAAAAATCTCATTGATAATAAAAATAAAATCAGTCACTGTTACTTCAGTAACCATAATTACTTGTAATACAAAATGATAATAGGCATAACCAATAAGAAGTAATGCCAATATTAATAATACATATAGTATACAGCATAAACATAGGGAATCAGATGGTGAAATCAGACTTGACTAGGTCTTTGTGAACTTTGCTTAGAAAAAATACACATCAAGTTGATTTGAGTATGTCAGAAAAAGGGAATTTACAGATGCCAAAACACAGCAGGGTAATTGCTCAAAACATCTGTTCCAATTAGATGTACTTTAAACAGTGACAGATTCAATAAATCCACATAGTATTCATGTAAATATCGTTCACGTGTTAAGCTGCTAATATACAGTAGATCCAAAAGCAAAATTGGTAATTAAGAGCTTGCTAAATATCTATGCATAATTCAGTGCTGAAAAACAAAGGTCTGCCATGACTATGCAAATGCATGCATTTATACAGTAGTTCTGGTAATCTTCCTGTAAAAACTAAAGCAACCCCTAAATATAAATTGCAATTTTGGCATCCAACCTGGGCTAAGAGTCACAGTACAAAAAAAAAAATTATATTCAATGTAATCCAGATCCACAAAGTAAAACAGGGATCCAAAATACAAACAGGTGTGGCATCTTGTTATGCAGACAAAATTTAAAATGTGAACTAAAATGTCTGAATGTTTATATAAAATCATAAAAAGAGTGGCAAATAAATAGGTCTAAATAAAAATCATGTTCTACGGAGACGTGGAATTTGATGGAACTATAGTACTGCTGTGACTACAACACCACAATTATTAAAATTAATTCACAATACAATACATGAAAATGTAAAAGTTCAAATTCATACCCTTTTCCACAGCCCTCAGGTCCTACTAAAATAAAGGGCTGCCTGTTTTCAGAGCTGAGCCATTGCTTGAAGTTATCAAGACCCCTCTGCATGTCGGGTGTTTGAATGACTGGAAGTTTCTGAGGGTTAGTGAAATCGTCTGCAGACAGATTTTCTGGCTTCTCCAGCAAATAAGCCTTCAGGCGTCCCGTCTGAGGGTCATACAATGTGTCCAGAGGCTTCCTCGGATCAGGCGGGCTTTCACGGGCCCAGCTTAGAACCTAAACACAAACCAACAATTCATTGTGTCAGTGTGTACCGAGATTGAATGCATCAACCTAATAAATGCTATTAGGTCAAGTGACATCACCGTACAATAAAAATATAATAGGGATCCTGTTACAATGCCTGTGTATAACCTTGAGCTCACAGTATCATTACCAGGTAATAATCACAGAATAGATTTGTGGTACATATTTTATTTGGAGATTTACAGTAGCAGAATGGTACTAGTTAGTCCCCATGGAAATCTGCAGTCAAATGTCCTAAAATCTGCGAAGAGAAAAGTGTGTTTTCTGCAAATAACTTTATAAATAACAAATTCTGCGGCAAAGACATTTTAATGAAAAACAGTATTAATGAGTATTAATAAAGAAGAAAAAGTAAGTCACAGTTAGATAAATTCATTTTTTTATTAAATCACATTACTAAAATTTGAAAAAAAGCCAGAACAAACATTTGCCATATTTTATGGAAATCAAAGAAGAAAATAAACACCTACAGTGACTATTGGATGTGTTTATGGCCAAAACATATGACTGTATTTAATCACATTAGTAATAATGTTTGCCTAGCAGAATAAGATTTTAGTGGTGCACTGGGATTCAAATTAGCATTGGTAAATTTTACAAATGCGTTGTTTACTGTGTACGAGGCTTGGAGCATTTTCGTACAAATGTAACAGTATTTTTAGAAACATTTGTTGTTCACCAAAATGTTGTAATTTTAAAACTTATCCACATCAAGACAGCACATAGAAATAGTTTGGGAACAGTGACAGTATATAAACGTGTACTACACTATACAAAATAAGTTGCATTATATTTGACAATCTCAACTCTTTTGCACCCACCTGTCGTGGTTTCAAATTGAGATTACCACCAATGCGTGGATAATGGAAAGATTTTTAAAAATACGTTGTATTACATATGACAATCTCGCCTCTTTTGTAAACACATGACAAGATTTACAATTGAGACTGCCGCTAAGAAATAGAGTACCACCAATGCATGTACGATGGAAACAGCATAGAGATCTACTATGTGATAAAAGTCTCACCTCTTTTGCAAACTCCTGCCGTGATTTCAGATTTAGATTGCTGCCAAGACCCCTGATGAGACTGACGACAAACTGCCCTCGCTCTCTGACACCACTGAGGTGTGACAGCCCATTGAAGACTGTCCCCACCAGACTGGTATCCACAACAAAGTCATTCTGCAGATTGAAGATAGAAAGAGAGGATTGCTTGCGTCGTTACAGATTATAATTTGAGGGAGCATTAGATAAGAAAAATAACTGTGTCTAGGAACCAATATTATGCCTTAAGCAGTTTTACACATCTAGATAAAGACAGAACTTAAAGGAAAAAAAAGAAAGTGTGATTTTTAAAGATGTCAATTTATGTATGCATTTTGATGTTATATTGATACTGCTGAGTTTTGAAAGAAAAAAAAAACATTTAATGGAATTTGGAAGAAATGTAGAACCATATTTAGAAAGCCTTTGCCCCAGTTTTAAGTTACAACAGAAAATGTTAAAAAGCACCAAATTAATAACTCCGGACATTTATTTGAGAGCTTATCTTTCCGAGACCTATTTTGGGTAAATAAACCTCAAAATGCAGACTTACTTTAAAGGCTTTCACAGAAATGTTATACTCACTTGTTTCAAAACCCAGTCTAAACTCTTTTGAAAATAGTCTCCAATCCAGTTTTCAAGATTGCTTCTGCATTCATCTGACTGATTTTGCAACCAGGATTTCACCAGAGAATTAACATCTGTATCTTCATCGCTATATAGTTAAAATACAGCAATTTAGGTAATTAAAATGGAACACTTGCAATGAATTGCAAACTATAATGTATAATGTAAGGTATGACCAAGCACAACATTCTGATGTTGACAACATGCTGGGTTCTCTGCAGGATTATAATGGAATGGATTGTTAACCTATATAGCATGGGTCTCCAACCCTGGTCCTGGAGAACTACTGGGCCTTCTGGTTTTCGTTTCAACCAAGCCCTCAGTTACTTAACTGCACCAATTATTGGCTTAATTAGTCAGGAGTAACAGCTATTCCAGATCTTTAGTCATTGATGGAAAGACCCCTAGAAAACCTGCCGGATTGAGCCTCTCCAGGACCAGTATGTACACTCTTTAAAAGAGCCATAACTGAATTATAACAAAATTAACCAGCATCCCTATTAGCATACTACAGTGATTTTACAACAACTTGTTGTTTGACATGTTAATTGATATTGTATCCAAAGTGTGAACTGTGCATAATGTACTGTACACATATTCAGGTGACGAATTCATTAGTATAGCTAAAAGTGGTTATTAAGATACACATATCAAGATTTTATAAAAATGTGTCCTGTTTAACTACAAAATGAAATATTTACTGTATATTACCTCAGAAAGATCATTCCCATTCTAGATATGGTGGCAGGAGAGGCACAGCTAAGGTCATGTGTTTCAAACAGAAAGTTAACATTGGGACCAAACTGAATTCTCTCCCCGCTGGGCATAGTGAGCAGCCTGTTGTCATCCAGGACTGAGTTCAGGGACTCAACCCATTCAGGGTCAATATCACCATCACAGATTATCCAGGAGCTCACCTCTAAAGAAAGAATGAAAGTAGGAGTCATTCAACTGTAAGCAAGCAGATCTCAACTGGAAGCCTGGAAAAATAACACTGCTATTTTACATAGTTTTCATTATTATAAAGTACAGATAAAAAATATATTTAAAAATAAATACAAAATGAGGTAGCAATGAAAACCTGTGATTTAATGTTATTCTTTTTATATTATTTTTAACATTACTTTAAATAATATAAATACATTATGATATTAATGTATGGTTTAAAATTCTGTCGGTGTTAGTCCTAAACTCTTACCCTGTGGCTCCCGCACCACCTGTCTCGCACTGTTAGTTAGGACTCCATCCGACCACTCCCTAGTGTCCATGTCGATGTGGCCCAGAAGCTGCTGCCTGGGCATGGCTTTGGGGTTCATAGTGTACTGTTTCACCACCTTATCATTCTTGCCTAGCACTGCCTTCAGCATGCGCCACAGCGTTGACTTCCCGGCACCACTTGGGCCCACGATCACCACTCCCATTCTCTGACGCAACTGCTCATAAAGTTCAAGAGCCTTCTTCATCTTAAATACAAATTCACATGGGGGGGTGGGGGAGAGGACATTAATGCCTGGATAGGCTATATAAAAATGTGAAAGAAATGCACATTTTATTATTTTTGGTTTGCATACTACCAGGAAGCACAGGATTAATAAATATAATATTGGACCTCATCTTCCCTATTAAATGGATAAAGCATAACTGACCCTCAAAACCTTGCCACACAGTGACGGCATATAATTGCATCAACAACTGCTTTTTAAAGATATGGTACTGATGATGTGGCTAAGCAGAGGTCCAGGAAACATATATAAAGTAAGTCTGTGGCAGTACCCTTCTTATCACTAAGGCCAGAGCCAGAATATGAAGCAGTATTGGTGTAGGATATGTCACCATGAAAGACATCAATCCAGCTTTGATGACCAGTTATAAAGTTGATCAATAGGGGCAATGATATTGATGCAGCTGCATTTGACATCTAGAGCATCAATCCTGTGCATTCCCTCTGTCTGTGTTAGACTTGAAAGGGCTGGTAACTGCATTTGTTTAAGACATCTTAGGTGCCAAACTACCCAAGACTGGAAAAAACAGATTAACAGATGGAAAATATGTACTCACAAGGGACATTGTGGTCTGTTTTAATTATCTAAACAGTGATTTATCTTAATGATGTTGCATAACAATTCTGAAACCTGATTTTTTAGACCTCATTTCATTGTATTTTTATTGTATGTAATAATGTTATTATTAAGTGTGCCAATATATGGCTTGTATACATTGTTCTTAAAAACTTACCTGGCTTGGTATGATTTCTAACTTTGCCTCTTCAAACACAGCCTGTAAGGCTGTAGTTAACTCTTTATATTCAACATCCTTAAAGTCAACCCCAGGGAAAACATCTCTAACCAAGGCATCAAATCGAGAGCAGTCTGTAAACGTCAGCTTCGACATGGTGTTTAGACGCAAAGCCTGCACCACAATATGACTTTCCTTTACTGCAAGGAAGAAGAAATATAAAACAATGAAATAAGACATGAATATTCATAATACATAATCAGATCAAAAACCTGTTCATTCTTATACAATAACAGAATGTTAGAAACTACAGACATGTTTTTCTTGGTTTAAAAAAATGGTTTCACAGATGGCTTTAATTATCTTTTGCTTGATTATAAACTACTCCCTTTTTTCTCTGTATCCTCATGTAAAGTACATGATAATTATTTTTAAACATGACCGTGTTGGATTAAGAGTAATCACTTAAATTCCAGAACTTCACTTTTTTTTTTTAAATGAGTAAAATGATTTATAATCATTCTTGAGTATTCATTTTTACTTCTTTTTTCACACTAAAAGTATAAATAGTTTAAACTTGCTAATTCATCTTTCTTACTTGTCTCTTTGTTCTCGTTTTTTTTCAGTTGCTGCAGAAGGCTTCCACAACCCCGGAGAACAGTTTTCAGGGCTCTCAAACCCCAATCATAATGCTGCTGAGGGGTTAAAAGCTCTCTACGCATTGAGGGGAGAAGAGCAGATGTGCATTAAAATTATGCATTAGTAAAAAAATAAAATAAAAAAAAAGGCAAAATGCTGCAACATGCCTTTATTTTTCAATACTGATTTTAAAGCAACAACTTTGCCTGTATAGGGATTGCAAATTGGTTGAATAGCTTAAACTGATACCACACAACATCCAGGGCCCAGTTTGAAACATCAGATCACACAGGAATACACAACCTTCTTTCTGGTTCATTTGGCATGAGCCCCAAAGCACTCTGGAGAGAGGTTACTTGTAAAATATCCCAGGGGCCTCATTTCCAGATTCATGACTAAACACACATTTTACATTTGAGCCAAGAGCTCTCAAATCTCACTGATACAACAGATTAGTGTTTACAACCACTTTGGTGCCATTCACCTCACTCAACTTTGGGAATAAGCTTGCAAATATACAGCTATCGTCCCTTCCTCATAGCTCATGGTGGCAATATTATATGAACTAATTTATATGAAAATACAACATAACTTAGAAAATACTGGTACTTTTATTTTTTCAGCACTGAATGGAAGACATAACTAATCAAGCACATATTTCTTCAATGCATAAAGATATGTACGTGTATGAGGTTAGATGCGGAAAACACTACCACAATATTTTTTAAAAATATAGCCCTGCAATACGGACAGCGCAGGACACAGCAGGCAATGTAATGACTTTCTTGTAAACATTACAGGGTGTTCTGTAACAGTTTAAATAACAGCTTTCTTTGATGCCATAAAACAACAACCTATCAAAAACTTAAGATTCAAAGACTTCTTTGGACTTCTATCCTTCTTTTCTACTTATTTATATTGTGTCACCTTTGAAAAATTACAAAACATACCTAGAAAGATTAAAGATGGCAACTAATTTTCTGCCTAAAATCTTGCCATCTTTGAAGCCCTCAGAGTACAGAATGACTTCTGCGATTAGTTCGTTGTCAGGGCGAGACATGGCCACAGGTCTGAAAAGCTGTTTCAGATTATCAGGTAGTTTCTGTCTTCCACCATAGCCCTTCCCTGCAGGGTTCAGGGTTATGAAAATACCAGAGTTGGGATCCAGCTCCACCTGTAAAAGACAAAGATTTTGTTCAGTTTTGGGGGGGTGATAAACATACTAAAATACAATATAGTTGATAATACAGTAGTCTCCGCATATAGGAACACCTCCTAAGAGAACACTTCGCCTAAGGGAACACCCTTGTGGTGAAACTGACTTTTCCCATTGTAAATGTTCCGGCTACAGGAACAGCAACTTCGCTTAAAAGAACACCTTCTTGGCACTGTTCACAATGTATACAGTACTGTTTTGTAAAAAAAGTGACTTGTCATCGGGAGTGTCTGAGGGACACTTTGGTTTATTAAATCTTTCCAGAACCGCCGTCATATGATTGAATTGTTCTGTATTCAGATTTCCAGGAGTGCACCTCACCGCTACAAAATGGCATGTAAACAATGCCGCTGTTTCTCTTGCTACACAAAGTTGGAAATTGTTCTAGCTCTTGAAATAAGCCATACAATTTGGTGTTTCCTGTTCTGGTGAGTTGCTTAACCATTTTGTTAAATAATGTGCATGTCTTGTATATTGCTGCTGCATTTTGTAACATGTAGGGGAGCTGTGTTCATTTAGTTTGACAGTTAGTTTATTAACGTTAAGTTAACCATAAGTAACGCCCATTATTTTTCCCTCTGCCATTGTGATAGCCAGAAACACACCCACCAGCTAATTTCATAGAACATAGCAATTTAAGCTTTTTGACAGTGTTGTTTTGCTTTAGTTTTATTAATGTTAGTTTGTCTGTTACTTTATTATTATAGTTTATTAACATACACTTGCCTATTGTTTTGCTTTTACTTATTCAGTTCATTTCATATGTTGATGCACATGCGTCATGACAAGTAATACATATGTATTTATTTATTTATTGATTCATATTGTGTCTGGTGGCTAACTCCTGTACACGGCTATAAGAACACTTTGCTTGCTTTCCGAGGTGTGTTACCTTAGCCGGATTCTACTGTACTTGTAGATGACATTTAAATTTTTTTTTTTTTTATTTATTTTTTTACAGTATGCATGTATAAACACCTTATAAATAAAAACACAACTTACATATGCCACAAAAGTAGTTGTCTAATAGAAGCACATATACGCAGAATAAAATATGTCAAAATGCCTTATTGTTGTCTAAAATACATGCACCTACCTCTTTCCCAAGAAGTTCACAAGCATTTCTTTGATTTTTCAGGGAGTTCTGAATAGCCTGGATTTGCATGGAAACAGCTGACAGCACGGCCTCCTCCAGCCGATTGAACTCGTCAAAGCAACCCCAGGCGCCACACTTCACCAAACCAACAAATATGCGCCCCATAGACTTAACATCAATACCCTTTAAAACAAGAGGAACAATGATAAACGCTTTTATTATTTTCACATAAAAGGGCAATGAAATAAAAATAATTTCCTACGAGGGACTGTTTGTAGATACACCATTTACAAAACCCAGATCATCTAACTTTGCATAAATTAAAAAGAACAGCTGCGACTTGTTTATTTGTAAAAGTACAAATAAATAAATAAATAAATAAATAAATAAATAAATAAATAAATAAATAAACAGCCTCTCCCTGTTGGAAAAACAGCATATCTGATCTAATGGTTTGTAAACATGAGGCAAAATGACATCAATATAGTAACCATATTGGATTAAATGACAATGTCAAAGTATTTATCCCTGAAAACAGCATTACCTCAAATAATCTCTGAAAGGATCAGAAAGTGCTGAACAGAAGTTTTGTAAAAAGTAATGCTACAAACAGGTATATTTTCTTTCACAACAACCACATTACTGTTAATTAGAATACAAATGTGTATCAAATGGGAAGCCAATATCCCAAAGCATTCAGTCTTAAACCAAAATGTTACATGACCTCAGCATGGCAACCATATTAGGTCACAGGTCAAAGTGAAAGCTGGTGTACCACAACACTTTGCAAGAAGAGCAACCACAACATAGAAAATATGAAGCTGGCACCTTAAACACTTTAGGATATGAGCTTACAGGAATGTTTCATTATTCTTCATGGCGACTTTAAACTCGCATTAACATTCAGTCAATGTTACAATCATCATTACAAATGAAAATGTCTTCTCATTGGTCTCTGTGTGGTCATTTAATAGAATCTGATTGTCCTTCTTCAACTCAGACTATCATATTTCTCATTAATCTTGCCAATAACTCCACACAGATTCCAAATGTAGAAATGCAATATATTTTCTTATCTACTATAAAAAAAATAAACAGATGGTCAAGGCTTTTTTTGTAACATGCTATTATAGACAGTTTTAGAATGTTGGTCTGTCAGTCTTATCCAATTAGTTATAATAAAAACAGATGAAACTCATTGTTAATTGTTTTTCTATTGATGAATGATACAATTAACACAATGCTTTAGTCAACAATAACTCCTCTCATACTAGGACATAATGGCCTATAATACACATAATACATGAACTTGACATGTTAACAAGACATGTTACCTCTGGTATGCACATTCACTTATTTACCTCATCACAATTAAAAACAAGAACCTGTCTCCCAAACAGTCCACCAAGAGCTTTTACAGACTCAGTCTTGCCAGTCCCTGCTGGCCCGTAGGGATTTCCTCCTAACCCCATCTTCATGGCTTGTGTCAGAGTGAGATAACACTTATCTGTCAAAGGAGTGTGAACCAGCTTGGCCGCATTACCCTACAGGAGAGGACCACAATGACAAAGCAAGGCAACATTTATGAACCCAGAAGGTTTCAATTAATATGCTGTCATAAGCAAAGATAATTTATAGCAGCTAGTTAATGTGTAAAACAAGTTCAAAAGAGGCAACAGAAGCATGTTCAAAAGCCAAGTAAAAGCTATCCACTGCCAGATTTGATTGATCAGTGCTTTCTTCAGATACACAGTGCCATCTTGTGGAGGATAGGCATTTTTGTTTGTTTGTTTTAATAATTAACAGTACACTCCATCTGTAGTGTAAATTATAGTCAAGTCTGTTATAGGTAAATACAGAGTGGTTATAAAGTCACTAGGCCACTTTGTGAACCACTTTTTTTTCATATTATCACATATTGTACACAACCATGAAACTCACAGGTTCACACGCCCCCTCACCTTTAAATAGTTTGGAAATTATGTTGTTTGTTCCTTGCTCCCCATAGAACCACATTTACTAATCGTTTTAAGCATACTATATCACTGCACAATATCCAAAGACTCAGATCTTTAATTTACTAAATATGTATTATTATTGCTGATTTTACAGAAATAATTTTTATTTTGTTCACTTCTCTTAATATATACAGTATGCCATTGAAGGAATTAAACATACAAATTCAAAACATATTTTACATTTATTTTTGCCCTATTTGACATAATCAACAAACTGGCAGTTATTTCAGAAAGCAGTCATTAGCTAAGGCCATAATGTACCTGGTATTCATATGTATAATGGAATTCCGCATCGACCATCTGAATGTAGCATTTCTTGTCTTGCTTCATATAGAATCGCAGCTGCTTCTTCCAAGCCCAGTCCTCCTTACTGCTCACCTCTGCTTCTTGAAGCTGCTTCACAATATCAATATTATGGATGATGTCAAGGATAAGGGCTTTTAATTTTAGCTGCAAAACACTAACATCTGCAAAAACAAGCCAGTAATTCATAATTATTAAAACAGCTGTAACATTTATTACAGTAATGACACAAATTAATGAATTTCTAAAAACACACCAGTTTGCCCTGAATCCTCATTTCTGGTATCCACACCAGTATAATGGTCCAGTTTAGCCATCAAATCCACCTCCAGTTGCTGAAGCTTATGAACCTGAATAGCATTTTCAACATCTTCTGTAAACTGGATCTGTTCAGCTAAGCACAGAATCTAAAGACAAATCAAAGAAGTACAGTTCTTGAGTATTCATGGTTGTGAAACTTGTTGCAAGAATCGAATACACAGTTAAACATTGGATCGTAACTAACAGTATCCTAGCTAATTGCCTACACAAAAAAGCCACAAGAAAAAATGAAAAGAAAATGTCGCTGGCTCAGTGATTGTGAATCTCTTTGAGAAACTGCTATATGTGAAAGGCACTACTATATCTGAAATTCCCTGCTCAGGTGGTAGAATGGCAGTATATGTATCACCACGGTGTTGTATAAATGTATCTGTCAAGGAAAACATCTGATGGAACAGTAAGCATCAACCTTGTGGAAGTGATTTAGAATAGGGTGTAAAAATGATGTTTTCACCACCTGGCACTATTTATCACAGAAAAAAATTGGAAGAGAAAATAGCCTTTGAGCGTAATTGGCAGGGCGGTTGTGGTTTTTTTTTTTTTTGTTTGTTTTTCAGATTTTTGACATTAAATATGTATAACTGATATGGATGTAGGTAAACATTGCTGCCGGGAAAGACCAAAGCTCATGTTTCACATGTCAATAGAAATCCACAGCTGGCACAGCTTGTTTTTGCTTTGTTAAAATAGCTTTTCAAAAAACAGTATTTTCATTTATGTTCTGAAAGATTATATGGATTATATTATATTTAGGAACAAACAAACACAATTATAAGCAAACACATTTAATTGAAGCCTGGTACCTGGGATGGAAAGCGTGAAGGATCAATGCCTGATCTTCTCCCAGCAGTAACACAATCAAACAGCAGTTGTTTCAGTGTTTCTTTCATCTCAGAAGCTAAATCGCTCAGCCAGACCTAACAGACACAATGTGAATTTCACAGCAATTATTCAAAAGGAAAAATAAAATATACATTTGAAATGTATCTGAATAGTTTTTTCTCTCACCTCAACATCATTTGAAATGTGAATCTTATTTTTCAAAGACACAACTTCACCCTCTAGAGATTTCATAGCAGTAATATGCTGAAATTCTTCATCAAAATCCACAGTGTTGATACCTGTCCATAAGCAAAAACCAGAAATCTCATTATATTTTATTAAATTAAAAACTAAATTTGAATATAGTGCTGCTACTATGTTTTCAATAAAATACTGCAACATTAAATATACAGGGCTACAACATTTCTGTATATCAAATATTGATTATGTAATAATTCATCCTCACACAATGCATTTGCTACTGTATGAACAGTACATATTTGACATGCATATTTATGACAACTAATAAGCAAAATTCTGAAACACTAACAGTTGGCTCAAGTTTAAACTCTAAACTAAGAATCCAAGTACTGTATATACATTTTTTCAATGCTTTGGGAATTTCAAATTTTCTGAACTTTTGTGCAAAAATATTAAAGCATGTGACTAAACAATATTGAAAATCTCTTAGAAATCTAAACCAACACAATCAAATAAATAAATTAGTATAAAGCCTATGAAACATGAGACAATTCTGGACAACTTTATCTGGAAAGGTTCAAGCAACTACAGCAATTGTTGATCACACTTCAGCAATTTTGTACATGTCAAGAGAAAAATCATTAATTTTTAATGTAATGTAAAAATGGCTTGAAAATGTTGCTTTTTACAAGCTGAAAGTTGCTGGTGTCTCATGGGCCTAAGACCCTGAAATTCAGTTTTTAAACCTTAAATAAGGTGAATTAAAACTCTAAAATTACAATACATATCATGGTATTTTTTTCTCTGAGATCATAATGATAATAAATCATACCTGCAAAAAGTTTCTTTAGGTGAGATTGAATGACAGTAGGGTTGGTGGCTTGTCCAAGGATCTCCAACAAGTCATCATCTCCAATGAAATAAAACCGTGGGAAAGCAGAACGTTTCTCCTGTTAAAGATTAAACATTAAATCTTTTGATCCATTTATGCTCTGAAAAACTTATGGTACCAAGTTATTAAAATGTAGCCAAATGCAGTAGGCCTACTTGCTGCTACACTTTTGTACTACTAAAACTTTATTTTTTATTTTTTAAATACCTCCAAAAATTCATTCAGAGATTTCTGGCACCGTTGAAGTTGATCCAGTATAGTGATAAGAGAATGCCTGATTCCTGCTCTTGCATTAAGTGATGTAACTCTGCTGTCCCTGTGCACATCTGCCATTATAGCTCTACATTACAAATGGAAAAAAGAATATGTTATTCCATAATTTTTTTAAAAGATAAAATAAGTTAATTTAAAAAAATAAGTTAATTTAAAAAATATATATATATATAGTAATTCGTTTGTAGATATTGTAAGATCCATGCTGAAATGGCATCAATAGGCTTGGTAGGCGTGGTGGCTGGTGAGTGATTTAGATGTATAAACAAACAACACCTTTATGGGAAGCAATTTCAGCCATATGCCATTTTATTGTGAATAACAGTGCAGTATTAATAAAAAAAAATTAAAAAAATGTAATCATTATTTCATGCATATGAACCTTTCAGGATTTTTACATTCCTTCATTTGAACGTATTATTATTTTTTAATGCTTAATGTTATAACTTTTGCTTTTCATCATGAATCAGCAGGGTGAGCTTGGTACTGTTTGGCATTTATATTAAGAAAACCTTAACTGGTAGAAAAAAAATACCTGAAATCCTCATCCACTCTCTTGAAGCGTGCCTGCTCCCTAGGCAGTGCTCCACGACCAAAAATGGGTTCCAAATACACCCACTTCCTCTGTATCTGGTTCAAATTGTGCAGGTATTCATCCAGTTCAGCCAGCTTTGTCTCCCATATGTATACTTTGTCCTCAAAGCCTTTGTAATATGGGGAGTCTTTCAGTGACTGAAGAAGACAGCGATTATCCCCGACCTGGTTTACAATATCCTTCCAGTCCTTGATCAGTTTTATAATTTTGTTCTGGCTGTCCTCATAGTCAGTTAGGGTGAAAACAGCACCAACTCCCCACAGGTCAAGTTCACGTAGAGCTTCTCGAATGGTGACTTCAGCCTGCGCTCGGCTATTCAGGTCCTGCAAGAATTCATAAAAGTATGTGATTTCAAAACCTAAACACCTATGGGAACATGGTATTAAACACTGATAATCATGTTCCAGTTGAAAAATGTATTTTTTCAATTTATATGTAGTAGCCATTTAGAAATAACTTAGGTCAATGGTTTTTAACCTTTTTTTAAAACTGCACCCCTTCTGTCTGGAGGTTTCAGATCAAGTAATCCTTTACAATTTTCACTCTACCGAATGGTACCAGAGTTGCAATAAAAGTTTGAATAATCTGATTAACGTATGGTTTTATACTTCTAAAAAATGCAGAGATTGCGTTTCACTAATTAGTATTCAATTATAGGACAAGTTGAAAACTGCAAAGTTCACGAGCAGCACAGAGCGCTCTAAGCAGAATCGCCTACATCAGCCACCCTAATATTAGAGTGAAGATCAACTCAATGGAAATCTCGCATTCGTACAGGTGGGTGATCATTTTGAAACTATACTATACTAAACTCTGAGATGTTAAACAAAAATTCAATATTTATGCACAGTGGTTTAGAGGTAATATATAATACCGTTAAAAAATGAATTCAAGATCGTTATTTTCTTTCACTTCCATTTTTGCATTTCTTAGTCGTCCTGCCCTATGACCCTTAGAAATACCCCCAGGGGTACACATACTCCCACTTGAAAACCCCTGACCTAGGTCAATAAGGTTCTGACAAGAATTCTTTACTTGTCATAAAACTGTGCTATTTATATATTATAATAGCATAACAAATAGCATACTTTGAGTTCTGTAGCCTTTGCAACAATTGTATCTGCCACTCGGAGCAGGTCCCCAAACACAAGCTTCTCCAGAGTGGTGCCTCTGGGGAGCCCCACGATACGGAAGAGGTCCAGCCAGTGATCCTGAGAAAGATGCTCTCCCCGGACATACTTCAACACAGGAACCACCATCTGCAATAAGATGTACAAGAAATGTTTTAGCAAATGTAATGGGTATAAACTTGCAGATTAGATACAATGTATCAACATAATTACGTTTTTTTTTTTAGCATTTCCTCAGAAAATGTATAATTGTCTTTAAAAATTAGAAATAAGCAATAATTGATTCCAAAATAGTTCACCTCTGTATTACATATAGTCTTCAAAGGGTAACATACTGGTATGCACAATAATACCCTACGTACCTATCCCAATATTGTTTATTTTATTATCTGACGTTTATTCTTCATAAGTTCTACACAAAAACCTTACAAATCCTTGACAGATCCTTACTTTGTATTTGTCAATCTCATCCTGCAGTTTTACAGTCATCGTTGTGTGTTCCTCTTGTTTTCTTAGTCTCTCATGCCACATGAAAAGGAACTCTTCAAAGAGGTAGGTCTTGCTCCTGCAGAAGTAACAGTTACATACAAAGTTTTAGTAGCCCTTATCTTGTTATAAAGTTCATGCTGTAAAGTTCATAATTACACAAACTTCTCCAGAGTGGTGCCAGTGATCCTGAGAAAGATGTTGTCCCTGGACAACCACCATCTGTGCCTTCTCTATATCACTATTGCATGGAAATATGATAAGGATTGCAAAAGCAGCTTTACAAATGGACTGTATATTGAACAGACCTAAAAGTGATCCAATCTTCCTTTGTCATCTCCAGAAATCCTTCCTGGAATTCTTCATACAGAGACCAGGTCACTGAAAAGTCCTCAATGTCTCTGAGAATGCTGTCAGCTAGGGCAAAGTCAGGCTGTTCCAATTCAAAATGATGACAGTCTTCACTAAAAGTACACAGACATATGTGTTTAAAGTTTTAACAATGTGAATGAGGTGTGTCTAAATAAAAATCTAAAATGAACAATAGTTGTATCTGTTCAAATACACACATTAGCTTTTTCCTTGTGTTTTCAAGTTCCCCAAACTCAGCCTTCTTCTCCTTTATGGTCTGGACACACTTTTGAAGGGCCTCCAAGTTACCAGTTTCAATGATGTCATCATTAGGCTTTAATTGATCCCAACGGGCTTTAAACTTTTCCAGTTCTTGTTCGTACATCTTTATACGAGATTCAACATTTGACTTCATCAACTCAACCTGTGAGCATGGGGAGAAAATACATAAAAGTAGGAGTAATAACAAACCAATGTATCCACAACTACAAATTGCCTTCCTGTGCCATAGGTATTATGATTCCACCTGACCCCACATTCAGATTTCAGCAGCACAGGCACAGACGAGACAACTCAATACAAATGTAATAGAATATGAATATGGATTTAAAAAAAAGAAGACTCATATTTTAAAATCTTATGTGAATGGTACTTTGATAATTACATTGTCTGATTATGCATTTCTCATACCTGCTCTTTGATCATAAGCTGATGACTCTCCATCATTAATTCAAATTTATCCCATCTGGCTCTGAGAGCACTGATAGCTTCAAGACCTCCACCTGCCACTGACCGCAGGAGACGGTTTTTATCTTCAGCCTCTTGAAACAAAGGTAAAATCTGGAAACAAATGCATAGTTTAAATTAAAAAAAAAGTTCCAAATTCAACCAACAAAATAGGTAGGATATGTAGGGCTGTCTTTTAAAATGATACTTTACAAATAAAAACTGTATTGCCCAAAAGAAAGGCTAGGGCATAGTCACTATTTAAAGGTGGGGGTCTTTATTCTTAATCTGATGGCATTATTTATATAATATTAAAAAAGAACAGACAACGAAATTTGACTGGAGTTATTAGATCATTTGCAAGAAGGCATCCAGCCTGTTAGCAATCACACAACCTCTTCCAAGCCAACACCTACCTGGGGCCATTTTGGAACAAGCAAAATGAATGAAAAAAGAAAAAAAAAATGAGAAAAATCAGATTTTCACTGCTGTAATTTGAAAGCATACGTAGGTCATGCAATTTATGAAAAGACCAAAGACTTGAGAAATTGGAACATGGCATTTTATGGGGTTACCAGCTACGCTGTATTGATGACCAAAAACATGTCGACTGCTCTCAAATCCCTTTTAGTCTACCATAGGTCTTGGCACAGTACTACAAAATTTCTTACTTCAGGCTTCTTAGTTTGCAGCTCTCCATGCTTGGCATTGGCCTCTCCAATTTCATCTACTGTTTGCGGTCTGGTTGACAAGGTTTCCATTGCTTCTGTGACAAAGGTGTCAATGTCTTGTATATTGGCTAAAGTAAAACAAAATAATGAATTCATTAATAAGGTAGGTATGTTTCAGAATACTCTACTTTATTTTCAAAACACTGCAAGCTCAAGGAGCCTTCCTTCTTCTAGGGACAAATGATTCAATATAACTATATTCTTCATGAATTACACATATTTGGGATTTTGAGTTCTGAATTCAATTACTGTGTCAATGTATTTTACCTTGAATAGATTTCCTCAAAGACAGGAGAAGAGCATCAAACAGCCTCTGAATTAAGTCATCAATCACAGCTTTCACAGGATTGCAGTTAATTGTTATACAATCCACCTTCGCTGTGCTGAAAATTGAAAAACAAGCAGATACAATAAGTTAAACAACAGACAGAAAACATAGCTAAATTAGGTTAATCCCTTATGGGAACTTAAAAGCAAATCACAATTACTTTGAAAATAGATGCTGGTATAAACCTATGTAACACTTTAGAGTAGGATAAATCTCTACAGATGCTCTTCCATTCCAATGATTTTCAATAATTGCATCAGCTGTTTTCATCCAACACTACATACATCACATTAGAAAGCCTTTCAGACAAGATGAGTGGGTAAGATAATTTGATTTTTCATTAGTTCAGCAAAGTAATTACATTACTTTAAGCAAAAACAGTCCCAAAATGCTGTATGTGTGCAGAGAATGTGTATTTGTATTTCTCTTAAGACACTAGCTAAAAGGCCATTAGCACAATTTGCTCAGAGAATAAAAATGCACCCAATAAAATCAGAAATAAACAACAGTCATTGAATGTAATGGCTAGTGAGTAGTTTGCAGCTATTTTATATTAATTTCCAAATTGTAGGTCTGTTATTCTTTCAGACAAAAATAACACTAATAATAATTTGGAGTAAATACCTTTGAGAATCTAGCCCACTGTGTACAAAGTATAAATCCCATTTCAAATGAATAATCTATTTATTATTATTATTGATACAATTGTCTTCTATTTCACATTCCTGCTTAGAGACAGCCTTACCTCGGCAATCGTTCTGACTCTTTCCCTCTGGTTTTCAAAGCCTTAAAATTCCTTTCCCAGTCATGGACATTGTGAAGATGCTTCTCCACTAATGCGTCAATATCCACTTGTCCAAAGACAACCCATTCCTAGTGAGAAGAGGGTAAAGATGATTCCAGTCTCAAAGTTGTAGGGGGCTATTTATATATTGCAATCTGGTAGTGGGATACTTTTATCTACTATTTTGAACTTTATATTAAAGCAAATTTTATGAGGTTAATGGTTAAATATTGCATACCTTAAATGTATCCAGAACTGCTGCCAGCCTCTTGAACAGATTTTCTGCTTTACTGAAAATAGTGACAAAGCCATTTGCATTTCTGTCAATCATGACGGTGAAAATCAGTGGTTCTCCCTGTTCACTCACTCCCTTGAACTGATTGGGAATGGAGATAAACCTCTTCATTTCTCTGAAGTATTTAGCACGGACTTCTTCAAACAGAGGCTTAAACTGCAGCCTTCCCTGTCTGTAACATTTTAGAAAAAGAAAAAGAAAAAAAGTGAAGTTGTAAAGTTGTACCGAAGGCTTAAACTATACAAATATACAGATAATATACAATATATAAAAATAAAATTACTTACTTAAAGGTTAAGTCAATGTTTATTTCTGGTAGATTCTCATTTAGTGCCTCTAAACCCACTTGATATTGATGCTCTAATGCTTTGTATAGCTGATGGTTCCAATGCTGCCTCCATGCTTTCATGTCACCTGAGCGAAAACCCTAATCACAAATAAACTTTAAATAAAACATAACTTGACACAAGTGCAAAGGCTGTAAGGAATAATAATAAAAAACAAAGCAGCATGAAACTAGTAAGAAATTTAGTGGCAAAAATTAGTATTTTTTATTATAGCAATTATAGTTCTGAGTAGTTTTTTATTGCTCGTAATATTTAATCCTATTAAAACACATGGCTTTGTGTTTTGTATAATCAGTACAGTGTATGGAAAATAAATTTAAGTTTAAACCTAGATTAAACAGCTGAATTCAAAGAATAAGTTAGAACAGTGCAATTCGGACAGTTATTCTGCCGTTAGATTGACAATGTGCTTTGCATTTAGACAGCTACAGACAGACAGGTATTTCCTTATATACCAGGATTCTGAGACTCTCAATTGCTTGTGCTAATGAATGCCCTAATCAAGTTTCATTAAAACTGGAAAAGCAATTCTCTAGATAAATGTAAAATGTGACAAATCAAAATAAAATCTAAAAACTTAAAAACGGGAAAAGGTAAATCCACTTAGTATTATGGCTACCTCTTGCAATGTTTGTTACATTTGACAGTCACTATCTTTTAAAACAAATGGTCCAATATGAAACCCTACCTGCGACTCTAGACTCGCAAAACCAGTCCTCAGCTCTTGAAGACCATCTTTCCACCGTTGCTGTTGTCGAAGTAAATCAACACTCATCATTGTTACTACCTGTAAAATAATTCATATGATTCACTTAAAATAAAATGACTGACTAGTGTAGATATTTTATGATAACGATAGAAATAGGAACAAGCGTGCAAACTGTATTAATTAAATACGTTTATTTTCACAAATACCTTTTCACTGAAGTCTGTATGCCACTTCCTCAGTTTTCTGTTCTCAGTAGAAAGACGCTCAGCTGCAGTTTGTAGTGTTTTAATATAACCCTCCAGTTCTTTGGGATTATCCCAGGTAATTTGCACCTTTCCTCCAGATTCCTTGGAGACAGCTTTTGGATTCTGCACACAGTGAGACCACAGCATTAAATCTTAAATACAGCCTCTCCTGGGGAAAGGGTTTTATGGGTATGTATTGCTGCATTTTAATATCAGAATTAACATGTAAAACATGTCAAATTAAAATGGAAATCATTTGACTGCTGTAAAAGCCTTTCTTAAATGTCTTCAAGAAAGATGTAAAATCAAAACATTTGTCATTGTCTTTTAGTAGTGCTACACATAGTATTAAATGATTTGGTTTAATAAACCAATACACTGCTGGGATAAGCCACAGCTGTAGGGAATAACCGCCGTGGGATAACCACGGATACAGTAGGAGTTAGATGTAATCCACAGGGATTTCCCAGCATCATAATATGCAGATGTTGCTTATCCCAGCACGGTATAGGTTGATCACATCACCACAAAGGCTGACTGCTCTGCCTCGCAGGAGTAATGCTAAAAACACGCAAATGTCCCTTTAAATACATACTGCTAATAGTGTTGCTTGTGAAAGAAAAGTCCTTACTGTAGTTGCAGTTTAAATTTCAGTTACTTCCTTCATTGTATAAATAGAATAGAACAGACAATTGAGCTGAGTTCATCAAAACCTTTGAAAATGTTGTACTGTGAAATTACATTTCCATGTCAGTCTGGCACTGGGCACTATTATCAGTACCTAAAGATACAGAACTTGAATCCTTTGTATCATACACAAACTATAGATTTTTGTTTTATTTTCTTACCTTTATGATTTTTTCAAAAGCCAAGGCATAATTCAACATCATTGGTCTCTGACTTGGAATCATCTGCTGATCAATTGTATTGTAAAAATGGGCAACCTACAAACAGATAAAATAAATATTTCAAAACAGAGAGTTGATTATGTTTTGGATATCATCTGCGATAACTAGCTTAAATGTAGTGCACATTGGTTTATCAAGTTATACTTCACTCCTACTTGCCTGTTTAAGAATAATTGCTTGTCTGTAAAATTTATCTGCTGAATTGGATGCCTGTTGGATTTTAGCAGGAATAGCAAATCCCAATGCAGAGAGTTGCCTCACTTCTCTCAGAAGCATCACCAAGCGGTCTGAATATTGGATTTTTAACTTCCCATCTATGTGATCCAACTCCATAACACGACTGCTGGCTTGCAGGCTATTGGAATGAACAAAATGATACAATGTTTTAGATTACATTGATCACATTGTTAAAGTTGTTGAATCAGTGGCAAATAATCGTATCAAAATAAGGCAGAACTGTTCTAGTTATTATTGTATAATATGCATTTGATATAACAAAATATTTAGATTTAAATCAGTAAAATATAATGCATATGATGCATTAACAGTAAATCAAATACCCTTTTACATGCACGCACTTTCTTTAAGGTTTTAAAAAAAAATATATATATATATATATATATATATATATATATATATATATATATATATATATATATATTAAAACATAAGTATTATAAGATTTTAGCAATAAGCGTACATTTAAATTAGCTAAAATAATTTGCATAGAAAAAAGGGGCCACTTCCTGGCAATGTCTTAACATGTGGGCTTAGATATTCTCAAAGTTTGCACCACAAAATAGAGTAAAAGAACTGTAAATGTGTCCCCTGCTATAGAAAATAAAAGTATATTTTAGTTTTTAGTTATTACTGTGATCAAAAGTTGGTGGGGACATGATCACCTGATGCCAGATTTGGGATCTGACAGCCCTGACTGAATGTCTCTGGACCAGTCATCAAACTGATCCTGTTCGTAAGCCCTTAGCTGCTCCTGCAGGTCATCTGAAACCTTTACAAATGAGCGGAATAATGACAGATCTGCAAGCAGGGCTCCAGCTATTTTAACTGAATCATCCACCTAAGTAAATAAAAATGAGAAAAAGAAGAGAACAAACTGTTAGAAAACTGGTATGTATGAAATATCACTGTGTACTCTTCGTCTTGTTTAGAGTCACTATATCATCTCCTGTTTCGTTCATCACATCCTGGTGACTGTTTAAAGCATCCTACTGGCCTCAACAGAGCTCTCCAACATTTCTTCTCTCTAAGTTCAGCTAGTATACCAATGTTAGTGTATCTGGATTCTCTTAAAAATTGTAACGCACACATACAACACTTGGCCACTGGATGCCGCTAAAGCAAAAGAAATAAAAACTTCCATAAAACCAAAGCAAAAATTAACTTTTACAGGTGAAGAGATGTGAATAATGTTTTTTGTATTATTCTAGCAAACTCTATAAAGCACTACCCAACTAATTATTTATCATTTTAAATGCATTACCTTTAGTACCAGTTGTCGTACCCAAACAATGTTATTGACAACTTCAGGGAGATTTCTGCCTGCAAGTGGTCCAGATTTTTCTCCCGGGACACCATGACATCGATTTTCAAAGTCTGTACGAATACCTGTACGAATTTTCAAAAGAAGGATTTATTCATAAATGAAATTAAAAAGGTTCTGGGAAAGATGAATAAAACCTGATCTCACCCACAGCTTAACTCTTACCTTTGGCATAGTCTAGAAGTCTTGCCAGTAATAATTCCCTTTCAGAAAGCAGATCCTTACTAATGCTTGGTCGTTTGATAAGTTCCTTATACTTTTGAAAGGCTTGAAGTAGCTAAAACAATAACAGACAAAAAAAGCTCATATTTATTGAAGGAACATAAACAATACATAAAAACATAATACATATATCATGTAAAAACCCTGTAACTGTTTTTCAGGTAAAATTCCACTTTTACACATTAAGTTAAACCCAACACATATTAAAATGAATACTCCACAAACTCCTTTAGGTATCTAATATGTACTGCAGCTCAGATACTTGGTGAATAGTACTGTAGAAACAATATCATAGATGGAATCGTATTCACAGCTTAAAACATTAATCTATTTGATATTGACCTGATGGGGGTTGTCCTGGACTTCAAGAATGCAGGCTTTCAACTTGCTTGCAATTTTCATCTCAGCAGGTGCAATGGCCCGTTCATACTGTGATACTGCAGCTTTCCACAAGGGCTGTAAGTTTGAAATAGTAAAGTTAGTTTTAATAATATTTTAAATGATACAAAATATATATATATAATATATGTATATAGTTGATTTCAAGCCTAGCTCACCTCTGTGTAGGGGTTATAGTGCAGCGGATTAAGACCAGCAAATGGTTCAAACACAAGTGCCACTGAAAGTGCTTGTTGGTTACCTTGTGGCAAAAGACGAATAAGCTTTTCATGCACAGTGCGAACTGTCAGAACCTGCAGTTATAAAAAAAAAAAGTATAATAAATGAATATGATACCGATAATCAGAAGTGTTACTTATTGATGACTTTATTACTAGTAACTTTGTGATCTATTTCATACAGGCAACAAATTTGGCACTACTGGGTTTTAAACCATGGACTGGTTGTACCTTACTGGTGATATAAAAGCACATCTATTTTATAGGGTATTTCTCATTTTAAAAAGATATAAATTACACGTTGTGTGCCTTCTTGAAATAAGGAATCCAAATTACTCAAGCAAGATTAGGCAAGTTACAGATAACTGAAGATAACTTATATATTTAACAGTTTCAATGACGATCTAAATTTCTCTTTTACAGAACCTCTTCCAGGCGTTTAGTCAAGTTCTCCAGACGTTCTGGCGAATATTTGTTGTTCTGCCACTGATGGGGTGTATAGCGTCGCCACAGCTGTCCAGTCAGATAGTCACAGGCTCCCACCCATTGCTCACAAACAGAAATGCCAGCCCGGAGTTTCTCTTTTACAGTGTGAAATGGGTCTTCCCAGAGCTTCACTGGACCCAGCTTCTTCTGAACATACCTCCCCAGGGCAGAACCTTAAAAAAGCATATTGAACACATATATTAAACACCACGGCACTTGGCACAAATTAAACTTGTGTTGAATGCATTTGGTAATAAACCAGAGCTTTATGAATATGGTCCAGATTCATCTCAAGTACAATGATGTTATACCAAGTGAATAACTTGCGTGTAGGGTGCACTATTGCACAAGTGATGTCATATAATGTAGTTTGTTATTAACATAATTACTGCCTCCATTTTATTTTGCTATAAATTTTCACTGATGTTTACATGTTAATTTAGCATATATAAATATTATAAATGCAACACTATAAATCAACTGCTGCATCTTGTTACCTCTGCTCTAAGTTACATGGTATGATTGCAGCTACAACATTGGAGAGTGTTTGAACTACAACACAGGAAGTAATTAGTTAACAGGAAGTAGCAGCACCTGCATGTTTAATACTTGAATAGGCAAAAAAAGAACCAAAAGATTTTCAACCACAGACACAAAGGGGGAAGTTATAAATGTCAACAGTGAAAATTTAAGAAATGTATTTAAAACTTTGGACAGCACTCCTGTAATTAAGTGACTCTCCCTGACTATTCCAGTCAAGGTCCTTAATTATTTAAGTGATGCTAAGGAAAATAAATAACGAAGGTATTGCTTGGAACAGGTTTTTAGGCTAGAATGGTCAGGGGAAAAAACACATGTTAGAGACCAATCCTTTCAACATTACTTGCAATGCCGTACCTATCACATCCATTAAATGCTGCATGCGTGTCTCTGGGTAAGGATCATGCTCAGTTTGTCTCCACACATCATCTAATGCGTCTCGTGTGGTGTCAACCAACTCCACAGCATCAGCCAAGGATAGGCTCTCCAAACTGTGGTAATCCTAGTAACAAGATAAAGAAAATACCTTTTCAATTAGGATTATTAAACTATTCCATCAACACTTTCCAGTGTTCAGCTGATCAACTGATTTAAAATATTAAATAATACTGAGCCTAATCATATTTAAAACCAAATAGTACATAACAGGTAGAAGAAAAGTCTTTGCCATTGACAATTACTTAGAAGTCAAACCTTAGCCTGAAACCTCTGTAAAACCATCATCAACAATACAATCTTCTACAATATAAGTATGCAGTTTATCCTAAAGACATACCAAAAGAATATCTGCCCTACCAAACACCTACCTTTACTATTGGTTCAAAAAGACTGTTAAAATGGGCAGCTCTCTCCTTGTTGCTGGACTTGCCTGCAACTTGTGCAAGTTCTGCCCAAAACTGAAATTCATCACATGGTGTTAAAATCCCTGCAACACCAGAAAAGAAATGCAATGAAGTAGTTTTCTTTAATTGGTAATGGTGTAAGACAGAGGTAGGACAGACCAGGGAAACTGTGTCTTTAACATTACTTTTATTTTGTTTTGTTTTTTGTAATAGTATTAGATGGAAACATTCTCATGTTTAACATAAATAGAGAGAGAGAGTTTAAAGCATACAGACATGCATTTAGTTAAAGAAAACATTATTCTGGATCAATGTATCCACAGCCTTACACAATCTCAACTTTTTTAGATTTCCATACCCAAAATATCATCTTCTTTGCCAAATTTCTTTCCAGTAAAATTTAGGTCGGATCGCCTTACAACAGAGCCCAGTCCTGCTTCAAGTTCACTCAAGAGGTTTTGAAGTTTTGGGTCAAAATTCTTGCTCCATTTTTCATCCTTTAAAAAAGGTGTAGTAAAATTGGTTATAATATAATGCAAACTTCTAGAAATGTTAAAAACACTCAATAATATCTCCTATTAAAAACTGTCAAGTACAAAACATAGGCATTGATGAAGGCCCAATCAGGCAATCTTATTGGTCCACAAGAGCTGGAATGACCCTGTATGTTTTTACATCTTAATAGTAAAACACTAAGACAAGTTAGCATGCATATTTTTATATGCAGAATTAACATTTTGAAGAAAAAAAATTCAGAATGTAGCACCCACCTTTAAAAGTATTGGTGCAAACACCTGATGCACAGCCTGATATAGTGTGTTAATGGGGGAATCCAACATTGAGGACACCAGAACATTACTGTGAAGATTGTCTTCAGTTATAACATCTGGTCGCAGCTTGAAGAACACCAGCACTTTGTCCTTTGAGTCACTTGAATCAACCTATTAATAAGCACAATATGAATATTTCATATTTTTGTGTAGTCTCTCTGCTTTTAACTTCCACTTGGTTTCCAAATCCTAACACCCTGAGGTAACATCAGATGGTACATACTAGATAACAAAAGTCCCACAGGGTCCATTCACAAACATGCACACAGTCTGCCTTAGAGTAGAAGTGGCACATAACTGACTTTTTTTATTAGAAACCTAGACCTTAAAAAAAGAAAATACCCAAGCATTTGTAAATAATATATAACTAGAGGACACATTAAACTATGAATCATTGTTCACATACTGTGTAAAGAAATATGTATTTTATTTTCCTGTCATTTGGACTTTATCCACTTTGAATATCTAAATGCAGATCACAAACATTTAAAAAAAACATGATATATGCCTATACCGGTATTTGACAGAGATCGAAAGATTGTTGGTGTTAGATCTCCCTCCCGACCTGTGAGGGCACTGTGTAAAGGGAACAGAGTACCCTGGACTAAATGGCAGACAATTTATTCCTTGGGTTAGGTGGAAGTCGGCCATCTAGAAAAGGGGCGGAGCTACGGTACCCAAACTCAATAACCCGGACGGGAAACGGCATGGCAGCCACGGATTGGAGGAGCAGATACGCTCGTTAACCTAGGGGTCATGAGGAGGGTATAAAAGGGGTCGTAGTGCAAGTAATCTGTTCCTTTGTAAATGGTTAGATCGACCTAAAAGGAGACCCTGTGATTCCAGAAATCGTGAGTGTTGTGTTCTATTTGTCCGTGTTAGTAAAACTATTTGTTGTTGTAGACTACAACTAACACGATCCGGAACTGTAGCGAAAGCCAGCACTGTCACCCCACCACCACTCTTCCATCCTAGATTATATATATATATATATATTTTTTTTTTTTTTTTTGCACTGCTTTGTCGCTCCTACACTTTTAAATGTTTTAGGAATAACCCTGCTTATACATAAAGAATTTGCACACCGGTAAACTCCAATACCCAAAGGATTTATGAAAAAAGCCTTGAAATTACGAATCATCAACTACTGTAGTTAGGTTAAGCAGTGATGATCACCCAACCTTGGCAAGATGAGTGACAAATGAATTTAACGGAAGAAAGGCTGTCTGTGACATTCAAACCTGAGTGGGTAGATGAACTTGAAAGAGCCCCTTAGGGACACTGCTTTAGATAAAAGCAAACCATGGAAGTGGAAGTCACTGGCAATCAAGTGGCATGCCACAAGTTGACACTAAAGAAATTGTGTTATCTAAAAGTATATGACAAGTGGAATCTCTCAGCCATTCAATTTCATAGGGGTGGGGATTCCAAATCCTGTTATCCTTCATTAACATGACAGGGTACAGTTCCAATATACAAGTCACAAAGATTCCCATTCACAGCACAGCATAACCAATTGCTGAACAACTGACTCAGACTCGGAGCAGGTGCAGTACATAACTGACTTGTAATAAAATACAGGATGTTAAAATAGATACTACAAAGAAATAGCTACTGTATATTTAGAGCAGTGTGAGATTTGAGGGGGGGAGGGGGGGATTTCCCTGGCTTTGCACTTTCAATTTTCATCCCCGGAAGGGGTAATAGATTTTGCACTTGCAATGTCTTTCTTCTGGAAAATGTAATTTATACAAATAATATTGATATCCAAATGCATTTACAGTAGGCTTTCTCTCGTGCAGCACACTGCCTCACTGGTTCTCAGCGTCTCAATGGACTGTTTTCTAGCTGCCACATATGATTGTTTCTCTAAACACTTTCGAGCATGCAGACACCAGGAACCAGCGGACACACGGACAACACTTTTTTTTTTTTTAATATAAAATTTAGAGTGATCAATTATTCTTTTTTTTATTTTCACCCAGTTTGGAATGTCCAATTATGTTTTTTCTCCTCACTGCATTGAGTCCCCACACAGCACAGATGTTCTGAGGGCATGCAAGTGTCCTCCGATCTCACAAACCTAAAGCCAAAATTGCTTTTACACAGAGCAATCCAGAGCAGAGGTGGGCGGGCTACTGATCCAGAACAACAGAGACTAGCCCTGCCTCTTATCCACTCTGAATGTGCATGGTGTCTGGCCAGTAGGGTTCACTGTTGCGTGATGAGGAGACGGAATCCCTGCCCGTTTCCCATCTCCCACCCCAGGAATGTCACAGGCAATGTGACGCCCCCCCTCGGTGTCCCCAGCAAAGTTCGGCCTCTTGCACAGGCTGGATGTGAACTGGCGCCATCCAATCTGTGTGACTCATCCTGCGCTCTCAGTGTCAGCGCGTTAACTGGATGAGCCACTCTGGGACCCTATAACACTGTTTTTAAGGGGCGTAATAAAGTCAGAAAAATTAAGAGAAGCAACCAGAAATCAATAGTAGATTATTTTTTAAAACAATTAGAAAATAAGTCATTTGTATGGGTTACACTGTGTTTGAAATGTGTGTCTACACGTTTAAATTGTTTGAATTTCCATAGGTTTGGATTTTGACAGTTAGTGTTCCTGCATATTGATTGGGGGTTAACCTTTATGTAGGGGATACAGGAAGTGAAAATGAGAAATGTGAGTGAGACTTGAAACAAGATTAAACTGCTGTACTATCCCTTTTGCTTTGTACACCACCTACCGTGTACTCTCCCAGTAAAGCCTTTGAACTCACTTCTTGTATCAACAATTAATACATAAGCCTTACACAATCTTCTCAAAGCCAAACGGAACATAAAATGTCACAGAGCGGGTTAAACTGTTTTTGGTTGATTATAAGCATATATTGTTATTGCCTTTTAGTTATCAATAACAATGAAAAAAGTTTTAAACGACAATAACTGCATTTGCATGGTGGGAGAGGTTGGCACGAGTGATGTATTGACATGATGTACCTTTACTATAGGCTTGCCTACTGTTTTGTAGTTTGTGTATTTTCTCGCGCCGCCCACCTCCACTGGAAATTTGAAAAATTGAACCCTGATCAAGAGCAGTGGTTCTCACTCCTGGTCCTCAAGGATCCCTGTGTCCCTGTGTCCCTGTGTCTTCTGGTTTTCATGCCAACTGAGCTCTCAGTTACTTAACTAAACCCTTAATTGAACTAATAATTAGCTTAATTAGGCCTTTTTAATTGTTTTCTGCTCTTAAACAGTTGGAGATTTCAGCTTAACTATAAAATGTTATAAGTAACTTGAAATCTGCAACTTTTTAGGAGTTGAGAACAATTTAAAAGGCCTAATTAAGCTACTTGTTAGTAAAATTAAGGGTTTAGTTAAGAAATTGAGAGCTCAGTTGGAATGAAAACCTAAAGACACAGGGGTCCCCGAGGACCAGGATTGAGAACCACTGATCTAAGGACACATCAAGTCTACTTGGAGACAACTGTCTACCTTGCAACTATAAAAACCTCAACTCTGTCTCCAATTTGATCGAGTCAGACTGTTACAGTATCTCCTTGTACTCGTCATATGGTTTTATTATAATAATAGATTAATGAGACAGTTAAATAAACCACGGACCATAAATTGTCAAACGTTATAGTTCAATAGTCAGAAAAAAAAAAAAAGCACTCTACCTTGTTAGACATGACAAGGTTCTTCCCAGATTTAAGAATCGAGAGCACAAATTCATTGCCATCATCTAAAAAACAGTTAAGTTCCTTGCTGTCACTCAATGGAGATATGAGAGGATCTGATGGCTGGAGTCCAAAATAGTTTCCTGTTGTCGTGAGGATGAAATTTTTCCTTGTATCTGTCAAGCCAGTCGGCATCTTTCTTATCTTTAAGACAATAAAGAAAATTGTTACTTTTAGATTTGTTCCTGGATCCCTTAGATGTGCAGTCGAGGGTTTCATATTCAAGATTCTGTATCTTTTATTAATGTGGAACTGCTGGAGGGCAATCAATTGCACAGTAAATATTAAAACTGTTTCTGCGAGTTGTATCTCAAACTACACTTGTAGGTATCTATTGGAGTTTTTAGTTTGAATAAGCATTTATTTGTACCTATTAGGTTTTAATTTATTTATTTTAGGCACATCATTTTATTTCAGTCATTTATTTGTTTTATGTGTAAGTTTTGTTTTAAAGTAGTTAACAACATAATTCCAAATATCTCAGCAATTTTGCACATCTATTAGCTACACAGGCCCTATGTCTCAAATGTGCAGTTTTAATAGAAACAGGTTATAGCTCTTATAGACTTTTGTAATTCCTTATTCTCATCTATATTATTCAAGTTCTGAAGGGAAAACAAACCTAATAATTAGCAAGAGTTACAGGTGGCCATGTGGCCAGTGCTTAAAGCATGTCCAAGCCACTAACAGTGTAGTTCTTAAAGTTGTAACAAAAGAATGAAACAGTAGGTTTCACTATCGGTCTGAATATTACTTGGTACTGCCATGACCATTTTTTGTAATCTTAACCACTGAATGGAATATAGGCTAATAGCCTGGGATATATTTTAAATGTCACATGCCAACTAATGACTGGCGCCTAAATCAAATGAAAGTGTATGGCACTATCATCGCTATACTTTAACATGGCTATGACATGCCACCATTTTGATTTAGTTCAAGCATGGACAAGTGGTCTACACTTCAGTTCAACGAATCTAAAATTCTGTTCCGCTATTGTATGTCTGTTCATTCATGTTGCCAAGATAATTTTTATAGCTAAAGGCGGCTAGATACATTTTAAACGTGCATGTTCGTTCAAATCTTTCTCATTATATTTATTTTATTTTTTTTTCAAATAAAGTCAATTTACTCTTACTAGGCCTACTTGGCTAAAGTTAAAAACACAGAAAAGTCGAATGCTAAATAAATGCTATAAACGTATGGATTTTTTTTTGGGGGGGGGGGGTGATGATGATTATTATTATTATTATTATTATTATTATTATTATTATTTATTTATTTATTTATTTTTTTATTTATTTATTTCTTAGCAGATGCCCTTATCCAGGGCGACTTATAATTGTTAGAAGATATCACATTATTTTTACATACATTTACCCATTTATACAGTTGGGTTTTTACTGGAGCAATCTAGGTAAAGTACCTTGCTCAAGGGTACAGTAGCAGTGTCCCCCACCTGGGAATGAACCCACAACCCTCCCGTCAAGAGTCCAATTTAAATCATAATATAATCAGTTTTAATTGCTTGATTAATTAAATTAGATCAGCTGTGTAGTACCCCTTAAACGCATCATGCATTCAGGAACAGCAACGATAAACTTACCTATAGTCACTGCGTACTCAGACCAAACGGAAACTGAGTCTACATCTATCTTGTGTAGTGGATGAATGAAATGAATAAAAATTATACAGCTCTGCACGGCAAAAAGCGTTAGTTTAGTAATTGCATTCAGGATATACTGTCCGAAGACCTGCCTTGCTTTTCTGTTGACAAACAGAGAAGCTTTCGTTGTTACCAGTGTAACGGCTCTTAGCCCCAGTATTCATTATTCCAATTGCGTTTTTTTCACAGCGTACCAGCGTTGGTTGCTTGGGGACTTACGTAAAAAATGTTTCGTAGCTGATGGCATGGAATACGCTTTGAAGGTCCCAATATTATGACGTCAGTCAAATTGGACGAGTCTACAGGGGATGTTCAAACATTTTTATTAATATTAATAAATAATTTAATGTATAGTTATGTATCAAGTAAAATTAAGGACTCCTTTTTTCAGGCATTATGTAAGACTCCTCGGAGTAGCTTTTGATGTGCCGCACAGCAGTGGAAGGGCTGCAGAACGCAGACTCGCACAGGGTAGTGCTGCGTACGCAACTTGTAATAGACGTCATCATTATTGCTGCAGCCCGATCACATGGGTGCGTTCACGGAGATCATTCTGCGCAGATTCTCTGCAGAATCTGACCAGTTTAGCTAATGATCTTCTAAGAATGATCTCCGTGAACCACCCATTGCCTAAATTGATCAGATTCTGCACAGAATCTGCGCAGAATGATCTCTGTGAACGCACCCATGATAAAGGTGATGAATTTAGGTACTAAAACTAAGTTTATTTCATAGCCAGGGTGCGATTTGATGGGGGGTTTCCCTGGCTCTGTCTGCACTTTCAGTTGTCATCCCAGGGGAGGGGATACATTTACCCACCCGGTAAAAGATTTTGAATTAACAATGATTTCTTCGGGAAATGTTTAACATATTTAAATGATAAATGTATGCTGCATCATTTTTACCAAAGGGACTTAAAAAAAAATCTCGGTTTTAGCACCCGAAGGTAAGATCAGTAGCACATTGTATTAACATAATTTGTTTTAAAAAAATAAAATAAAAAAAGCAATAGAGTTTAGTTTCACTGGAGCCGGATCATAAAGTTCGGCTGTCTAAAGTCCAAGTTCGGATTCCACTCACTCGTCATTGTCATCCAACAGTACGCACCGTAGCAAGGCAAATTGACCAATGAAAATCAACTACGGCAGCGTCATTCAGTTGCTGTATTTCAAACTGTTTTATTTTTATTGTCATCGGAAGTGTGTACTGTACTAAAGAAAAAAGAAATCTAGACAGGCCACTAAAAATCCATAGTAGATTTTTTAAACAGTCCCAGAGACTCGAACTTTTACCCGCCAAATTACCCGCTGAGCAGAGTGGCCAAGATTAACAACAATTAACTCCTGCAGATTAAACTGTTAAAATACGTATGTTGTATTATGTTCCATTTATTGTTGTTAGACTTTGTGCAGTTATCAATGAGGTTATGTGCAACAATGCAAGTACTGTCATGAGTGCGTTTTAACATTATTTTAGTTGCTGTAACGTATGTAGTTTTGTTATTTCCTTTTGATACCGTACATACACGCCAACAGTCCCTGTATCGTCAGGACAGTCCCCAGCTTTCGTAGCAAATGTCCCGCGTCTCGATGCATAGGAAGAAAGTCACGATATTTACCCATAGCAAAAAAATATCATTTATTCTGCACAGTAGAATTAGTGAAAACCACACGCTGTGCTCTTCATGCGGCTGACACATCTAACTTATAAAGGTAAGAATGCTTCATTATGTCTATTTTTACTGCCATCATGGTCGTGTGGTGTTGAGTTGGGAGAATACGTCTATTATATGATAATATTGTAGCGTGCACGGGGGAAGGCAGCAGCAGGGCTGGTAGGTGACGTAATCACACACAAAGACATAAGCCCGATATACGCTGCTTGCAAGGGAGCCAGCTCCTTTGTACAAGGTGCTTTAGTGCGAGAGGTCCCGGGTTCGCGCCCGCTCTCCGCCTGTGTGTGGATTACGTCGCCCCGTGTGATGCGCCTGCCTGCGGGAACCAAGAACGCTACATTGGTGTCAGCGTGGGATGCAGGTACCCGGGCACGCACTCGTCGGACTGTAGCCTGGTTAGCAAGTCCGGGGCGGATTTGAGGCTGGCAGGGAAGAGTGTAGCGTGCACGGGGGAAGGCAGCAGCAGGGCGGGTAGGTGACGTAATCACACACAGAGACATAAGCCCGATATACGCTCCTTGCAAGGGAGTCGGCTCCTTTGTACAACGCTATGCTTTAGTGCGAGAGGTCCCGGGTTCGCGCCCGCCCTCCGCCTGTGTGTGGATTGCCTCGCCCTGTGTGATGCGTCTGCCTGCGGGAACCAAGAACGCTACAATATATATGATCAGTGTCCCGCTGAACAGTTTCCAAGTGTATAAAAAATAACTGCATTTATCCTGCATGATGGCAGATTTAAAAAATGTGTGATTCCTAAATATTTTTTAGCGGTTGATTCGGTATAATAAATAACTTAGTGAACCAATTAATTCTCACAGGGTAATCACTATTTTCAGTGTAGTCCCCTCCCACACTGTTTATGGTCAGGTGGTAGGGTGTTGAGGGTGAATGCAGCATGGCGTAAATTACGAGTTGCGCACGCAGCACTACCCTGTGTGAGCTTCTTGCGAGAGCTACGCTGTGCAAGCCCTAGTTTTGCGGCTGTATACTCTTGAAGGAAGATTACCCTTTCCACTTATGACGTGCCCCATGCGTTCTGTATTGATTATAATGGCCTACACTTTGGGGTGCTGCTGCTCGTGGGGTACTGCTTGCTCACTAAAATTGTTAGTGTTTTTGCAAAGAGGAGACGATAACCTATCTAGGGATACCTCGATATTTAGTGAGCAAGCCGTCTAAGGGGGTAAATGGGGCGAAACAAGCGGGTAATATAGGGAACCGCTATGCTGCTGATACAGATTTGTTATTAATATTTTCGTTTTTTTTTTTTTTTTTAAAGAAGGAGCGATTATTTTTTAAATAGTGGCAATATATTAATTGAGCAAGATGTGTAAGTGAGTTAACACACACAGAAAAAGAACACGCTGCTTTGTCAACTACATCGCAAATAAGGAACCGTGATTAAGTAACCAACTTCCAGGTGGATAGGCTCTGCAGCTCATCATGTCGGCACCTCACAAGTATGAGCCCTATGAAAATGCTGCAATACATGCAGGAAAACAGATTAGCCCGACAGATCATTCCAGTGAAGATTGCTTCTGGTGAGCGCAGCTTTTCCAGGCTGAAACGGATCAAGATTTTGCGCTCAACGATGGCAAAAAAGATTGTCAAATGAGAGCGAAGTTGGCAAGAATTTAGAATACTCAAATTTGATAATGGACTAGGAAAATGTTTAGGAAATGGCTAGGAAAATGTCTTTGCAATTTATAGTTTTAAGTAGTTTTGAACGTAAAATTAAAAAAAAAATTGATAATGCCCAGGGGTTAAGTTGTAAAAAGTAGCATTGCACACAGTGTCACGTGTCAAAAAGAAGCATTGTTTTGTTGTTATTGTTTATCTCTGCCTGGTTATACTCGCCGCCGAACTGTCAGAAGACTTATCGTCAGGCATTACAGTATTTTTCAATAGGTCTTTTTAGAAAAAGGAAAGGTTAATACGTGATATGTTTGAAGTAGACTGGAATTCTGAGTGATTTTAAGTTGTGAATTACATCAAATGATAAAGTCTAACAAACAAACTAAAACAAGTATTCATTAACATTTGAATGTCATTAATATTATTTACCGTATCTTAACGTTGGTATATAGGTGCATATGATTACATGCACCTATATACAAACATTAAGATACGGTTGCTACTGTCGCATTAATTTGATATTCTAGACCCCGCGCTTAATCATCACCACCTAGGGCCCCACACAGCCTATATGTTAACGGAATATAAATATAAAAAGAGTATTTCGACAAAAGCTGCCAGGAAGCACTGCTGATTGATTGTTTCTACGCGCTTTGAAAAGGGAGTCTCGTCTTCCTGAATATCCATTACATTGTGCGCCATCAAAAATAAAAATAAAGTTAATAAAGAAAATGATTTCAGCAAGCTAAAACACCACACGAACACTTGTCATGTGACACTTTCTATATTGGCTTGCTAGCTCGCAATGTGCTGCTGGTCCGCGGCGGTGCGGCACTGAGCGCTGGTTTAACATGTTACAGGTGTTATACACTAGCGCCAGTAGGCACTGAGAGCTTTTCACCTCCAGCGACAGTGTGTCACTGACGCTGGCATGCGTATCGGGTGGGGATGCATTTTCTGCAGGAGAACAAAGATATTTTGTCCACAAAATAGAAAAAGCTTAGTATCAACACTGCAGGACATCAAAATGGCACACTGTTATCCTTTGGCAAAGCAGTTATTCACAATACAATATAGCAAAGAAACTTTCGGTTCTTTCAAATAAGACAAGTGCTCAAAAGGACCACAGTATAGCATACACACTAACATACATCAAATCGAATAAATATGATTGTTGCATGCTAAGTCGTAACCAATAAGACCTTGCAACTGCAGATCGCAGATTAAAACGAAAGCAAACAGACAGTGTTAGCCTTATACTTGTGCCTTTTTACATACAATATAATACCCCAAAGCTCTTTTAGAATAAAAAAATATAAAGACCATAGAGATATCACAGATAACAGAAATAAGAAACAAGCAAATAGAGTGAATACAATAAAAAAAAGAAAAATACTTTAAAAATCGGACAAAATAAATAGCAGATCACATAAAAAAATAAACACGACAAAATGTACGCAACAAAATAAAGAACGGGAGGCTTTATTTATAGCCAATTAAAAACAGATGTGTGGTGTCTTTGTAAACACTGATATGATATTAAACAACTTTCGCTTTGTAAGCTTAGATTTATTTTCAGCAAGTCGAGAGATAGGTGCAGGATCGATGAGGGGGGCACTGCATCTTGTGTGCTGTTTTTCACCCAGCCTGTCGGATTGTGTTTAGTTTGTCAGTTTTGGAAGGGGAAAAAAAACAAGGCCAGCTATTAATTTTCACTTAGTTTATTTTAGAAATGTTTTAACTGAACCAACAAATGTTATGTGATAACGTTATTTTATAAAAACTAAAATGCAATGCCCTAAAAACAGTTGTCACCTCAATTTCAGTGCACGACGCCGCTTGTCAATTTCAGTACTGTTTAGCCAGATAGCACACGCAGACGCGATACAAGGAAAAGTTGCGTCGGGACATTAAACGAGGACTTATAGGAGAGAAATAAAATAGACTACTATTCAAGATAAATAACAGTGAAGATGGGGTGTAGCTTCACCAAAAATAGTGGGTGGGCTGCGTCCACCCTTCTAAAAGACTGAAAAGCTAGCTGTTGCTTCCTGTGGTTGCAAGCAGGGAGAAGCTAATTTAGTTCTGCAGCTTATGCAGCTAATGCTTTGTGTTGCATGCACTTTTAAGATATGTTGACTAGATATGTCTGTGCATGTTTTGCCTTTGCTGTTTTTTTTCTATGCTTTTTTTCTCTTAAGTATTCCCTGATAGAAGTTTACCACAGGATTTTTGCATGGTAATGTATCAGTTTCTCATGCATTTAATATTAAACTTGGTAAGGACATTCTTTTGCGTAAGTTATCAAGAGTATCTGTGGATATAAGGAAATCTCTGTAAATGGTCCCATCTGCTCAATGTCATGTTTACATTTTTTTTAAATATCATGATACTGATAGCTTTGATTTTATATTTACAGATTGCACCCTATCCTGCTCTGTATGTTTTAAAATAAAGCCTGGTTGAATGTGTTTTTTTTTAATTAATTGTTTTTTTCAAATTGTTAAAATACAAGAAAATAAATATAAATCTATAAATAAGCAGCATCTAATTCATAACAATCGTGCTAGAAGTTATCAAGATAAGATTAACAAGAACTCAAATGAGGTTAAACACACATTTCATTTGAAAAGGCTTGTGGCTCATATCTAGCCTTCCAAGAAAAATGAAAACCCACACAGTCTTGTGATTCGAGATGTATAACATCATATAGCTTTTAGAATTGTAACTATTTAAACTAACTATTGAAGTTAATAGATTCATTTCAGCAGTGGAAATATATACTGTATTTATGTATTTTACTGATTCTAAATACAAAAACATAGTCAGAACACCAACATGTACTATTGCAGTGTGTTAGCAATTAGATTAGATGCCGATTAGATAAACTGAATGGAATACAATTTTGGAGAAAATAGGATTAAATATTTTGGTGACCAAATCCAACATGAAGGTAAACATTTGATTGAAAGTCAAGGGGCCTTTAGCTACAATGAAAGTCCTTTGTGAATAGTCTAGGCTTGGGTCGTTATCCATTAATGGAAGTCTATACTTTTAAAATCCTGCATGTGTGCCATATAGATGGCTTGATGTACAGAGATATATACCCAGAATCAGATATGTTCAACTAAGTAATGTTAATACCAAGTTTCAGGACAATTGGATAAACGGCTGTCCAGATATATGGCAAAGGGGGAAGTGTGACATAAGTACATATGTAGGTACATACTGTATATTTGACCATCTCCACCATCCCCTTTGCAAGGGATCTCATCCCCCAACGGGATAATAATAACTTAATCCCCCTTCTCTGCAGCCTATGGGTAATGCTATTTACAGAACCTTTGGCATAGAAGATACTTTTTTACAATTAAGACAAGTGAGAATGTAACAGAAGATACTGGGGCAAAAGATAAAAGCCAAGTAAATTAACCTTTAACCTGAAAACAAGGTAGAAACTTGTACAGATATGCTGTAGGATACGTGTCTGAAAAACCTGACGAGAAACCAATCGTGCCTGTGAAACCAGTTCGACCCTCACCGGACAGATAGCGTCTACAGACGTGTGCAAATATTGTCCATTAGGCCAAATCATATATTGCATATAAAGAATCAAGCAGATGGTGGAAGGCTATTTTAGCATTGGGTGAACTCACATGTTTAGTTTTTGTTCTGGTTACATGTTTTCATAAACAATGTATATCTGTGATTTATCATTTAATTCAAAGACCAGATTTGCTTTGATTTATGCAAAAGTATGTCATACTAATATCTAATAATCCATATGAAAATGTGTCAAAAATACTAAACAGAACTGCTCACATACAGGCCCTCTACAAAACGGTGAGTTATTTAAACAATATTGTTTTTGATTAGTTGATAAAAATGTGTTTGATTCTTTAACAGCACTATGGAACAATTTAATGAACTGTACCTGTAACTCATGAGTTAAACTTTAGTTTTGTAAATATTGCTCTCGGTGGTTCGGCTCCACTTTTCAAGCATGGTTCGGTTCTTTACAGGTATATGTGAATCATCCAAAATGAATACTTTGATCAAGCAGTGGTAGTTCTTTTACATCTTGGTAGTTTCCCCTGTTTTTATTATTATCATATGTGAAACTAACCAGAAAGGCCTTGCTTGATTCAGTAAACAAGGGGAAGTGCACTAGCTTACGAACTCATCCCCAAATGTACTAGAGCCATATGTGAACCATCCCAGTTAAATATTCATTTTGAGGATTTTTAGTACATACAATAAAATACACTGTACAATACTAACTGACATTTCCATAACATCTTCAAACTCTTTATAAACCACCTCTATTCAAGATTTACTGTTTGCAAAGATTTTGCAGTGCAGCAAAAAGAAAAAAAAAATGTTACCACAGAAAGCTCACCCGTGTGTATGTAATAAAGTGTGCAGTGTCGGTATCAGAAGGTTTAATGAGAGAAACCCAAGCCTTTTTGTGTAGTAAAACTGAAAGGAAACCAGGAAGAAAACAACATTTTGAAACACAATTTGAATTTCAGGATTGACAAGAAAAAAAAAAGTTCCTGTTACATAGTATTATTCAATATAATAAATCCAGTTTTAAACATCATAAAAAGTGTTGAAGTGGCAACAAAAGCAGACTAGATAAAGATTATTATTATAGTTTGACATACAATTTTAAGCAATGACCCGTATCCTTTGTTTTATAAATTCATAGTTGTTTTTTTTTTTGTTTGTTTCTAATAACTATTAAATGGTATGACAGGACGGCTAAGGTTGGTGACATCAGGCCAGAAGCAGGAACTGAAAACACACAGGCAGCACTCGGGTGCAAAGCGCACTGCGGCGCTATTTTTATCTTTAAACAAAAATACATTTTGAAAAAAGGTGAACAGAAACAACGCTCACAGAGCAAAATAAATATTCAAACAAAAACAAAGTCACAAACACAAAACTAAGCAGACCTAAGGTCAGGCTGGGCAGTTGCCTTCACTGATCCTATACTTCTACTTTTGTTTTACTTTCGCTTCATTCTTCTCTCTCTCGCTCTTGTTCTCTACTCCAAAAACACTCCACCAAGGAGAGCTGCAGGCTTTTATCTCGGTGACCATCTCCGAATTAACCATAAATTAATCAATTAATTAACTCCGGAGATGGTCATCTTCTGCACAAGTTTTGTGTGGATGGGGCTGCCACATATTCCCCCCCCCCCCCCCCCCCCCCTTCTGCACAGCACACCTGGCCCCAGCAGCCACCTGCCCCCTTAGTCCCAAAGTCCCAGTCAATGTTGCGGCCCAGGAACAGGGGCACCGATTGGTCCATGGGTAGCAGCCATGGTGGCAGGCACAAGTAGTCCCTCGGAAGGCGACGGCAGGTGCGGACCCTCGGGAGGCGACGGTAGGTGCTTACCCTCGGGAGGCGACTGCAGGTGCGGACCCTCGGGAGGCGACGGTAGGTGCTTACCCTTGGGAGGTGACGGCAGGTGCAATCCTCGGGAGGTGACAGAAGCAGTGGACCCTCGGGAGGAGACGGCAGCAGCAGCGGGGCTTCTCCTTCTCGCGCTGGTGGAGGCAGACACAGCAGGCATTCTTCCTCTGCTGGTGGAGGCAGAAACAGCAGGAACTCTCCCTCTGCTGGTGGAGGCAGAAACAGCAGGAACCCTCCCTCTGCTGGTGGAGGCGGAAACAGCAGGTATTCTTCCTCTGCTGGAGACTTAGACCCTGGACCTGTGGGCTTCCCCCTCTTGGGCTGTGGAAGCACGGCCTCCCCTCTCTTGGGCTGTGGATGCACTGGTTCCTCCCTCTTTGGCTGTGGACTCACTGACTCCCCCCTCTTGGGCTGTGGACGCACTGACTACCCCCTTCTAGGCGCTGGAAGCTGGACGCTCGGGCTCCCCCCTTCTGGGCGTAAGACGTTCGGACTCCTCCCACTTGGGCGTAGGACGTTCAGGCTCCTCCCACTTGGGCGTTGGCGACGGCTGGGTCTGGTCTACAGCCCAGAACCATTGGTTCCATGCCTCCTCATAGCAGGGGTCTCCGTAGGGACAGTCCTCCCGGTTGTGCCCAAACTCTCCACATGTGCCGCACAGGGAAGCCCCTTCAGTTCCCCACTGCGCCTGTTCGGCTGCCCAGTCCGGGGGTCCAAATTGAGTCGGAACCCGGGACCACCACCTCTTCCCAGGTGTCCCCTGTTGCTGCCTCTTTCTTCCCATCCTCTTCCTTTCCTCCAAAAAGTATTAACGCTTTGCAGTCCATTTATTAAGTGTGCGTCAGGCGCGTCAGGTCCAATTTATTTTCACACGCGCAGTTAATTTTAGACGCGCTGTTTAAAAGTATTTTTTTTTCACAGTCAAACTGGTTTGAAAGGCCCTGCATATCAACAAAGCACTCACTAGGCATCTCCAGCCCCGCCCCACCCTTTCGTTCGCTATCGCTTTCACATATACTAAGAAATAAATAATAATAATAATAATAATAGTCATACATACTGATCAATCATCTCCTGATCACTCGTTTTATCACCAAACTCCTCAATAATGCAATCCAAGTCATTATTTTATTACTATAACATCTCAAAAAAGCTCTGCAAATGTCCGTGATAGTCTCTGTGCGCTGATACAGTAACATCCAGCTTGTTTCCTTATGACTGCCCATATGGGATGCCAATGGCAAGTATGACTATTCATGAGATAGGCATGAGATTCAGGATATTTTTCCTTCTCCCAAGGCTTCCTGATAAAGTGGCGCCAACTGTAGTGTCATTTGATAACTGTCTTTTAGTATTCTTTTTATCTGATAATGACCACTAAAAATGACCTAGGTAACAGCCACATTTGTTCGTAAACAGAACCCCAGACATTATCAAATACATGATTTATTAATAATATATCTTTTAGATTTATTAACAATATATATATATATATATATATATATATATATATATATATATATATATATATATATATATATATATATATATATATATATTAAGTGGACTAGTCAGCCATTTTGAATATTTTTACTTTAACTATTCTAATAATTAGTAGTTATTGTACTCCTATCATACTCAATGGTGCATTAACAGTGAACAGTACACCAACAGGATTGCTAAATTGGCAGTTATTCAGAGTGAGGTAATATGCAGGCTCTTCCTAGAAGAGCAAACTCTCTACTGTGGGTTGTTTTGAGTTGTGCTAATGTTAATGCACAGGGAAGTGAAACTTGCTGTGATTCAGGAGGTGTGGTGACGTTTTTGCCCTTTGACATTTAGGAGGCCTTTGAAAGTGTAAACTCCCCAACCATACTGCAGAAGTAAAAAAAAAAAAAAAAAAAAAAAAGCGGCCAAGCCTTCAAAAGGTTGCAATGTGTTTCCCTGTTTGGTCTTTAGGGTTCTTCTGTGCCTTTCATATTTTGCATTGACCTCTGCAACTTGCAACTCAATGACCTGAAATGGAACTGCACTGGTAAGGAAACTGTGGTTGTGTCAGAACAGTAATAAGAGAAACAATCTGTTCAAAGTATTGTTCCTCTTTAGTATTGTGTGTGTGTGTGTGTGTGTGTGTGTGTGTGTGTGTGTGTGTTTTAAATGACTGTATCTGGAAGTAGATATAATAAGGTACATGTAAGAACTTACCTTCAAAAATTTTGTCTTGCTTGAAAAAAATTTAAAATGTGACAAAAATCCCCTTGCCTGTCATCTAACATCCACAATGAGCTGATTATTCTGGATCAATTAAAAGCTTCTCTTTATATTGATTGCTTCCCATGGCTTTGCTGGAAACAAACAAAAAAAGGTCATATTTACATTGTACAGTCGTCCAAACTCCCCAGACTAAAAATGATATGACATAACAACTTATTTAGCTTATTAAACATATAGGGCCTTGTGACAGGTTGGCTGAGTGGTCTGACGTCAGGCAGAAGCAGGAAGGAAAAATAAACCAGTACTGCAGATTAAAGTAAGTCGTGGCTGGCCGTCGTTTTTATTAAATAACAAAAATAAATAAAAGGCTTGAACAAAAAAACACACTTGCTCACAGAGCAAAATAAAAATGATAAACCAAAATAAATCACGGACACAAAATAAATAAAACACAGGTCAGGCTGAGCAGTAGCCTTCACTGTTATTTTTAAGTTTCGTTTTTACTGTCTCGTTCCTCTCCACTCTCGCTCTCTCCGCTCCTAAAACACCCACCCGAGTGCCGAGAGCTGCAGGCTTTTTATATCATGGCCGAGGGGTTTAACTAATTAGTAATCATCCTATTACCCCTCAGCCACAATCTGCACGGGTTTATTAATTGTGTTGTGGATGAGGCTACCCATCCACGCTAAACAAAATAATTGGCTACGCCGTCATAATACAAAACAAAATATGCGGCGCTTCGCCGTCATACATTTACAATAAAACAAATAAACAATACAAAATAACACGGGCGGAGGGGGACCCCGTTCTAAAAATAAATAAACAAAACAATGTACAGGGCACCTTGCCCTGTTACAGGCCTCATTTATGAAAGGGCACTAAATGCAGCTGTATCGTGCACATTAAGTAGTGAGCCTAACATGCACCACAAATTTACTGTCCCATTTACTAACAGAGAAAACTTTAATTTTCGTCAGCTCTGTTTGGCTAATTTACACACCATACCGTGCACACTACATGTATTGTAAGCGATAATTTAATGTGCATGATCATGTCAGAGACTTCCGTGATATCAAAAGCCCCAGCAGTCCAGGTCTATCTTTTGGTCAGTGGCTTATTGTGAAAGGTGGAGGTAGCTTACATTGACCGAAAATGAGCAATCAACAGACACAGCCCTCCGTAGGAGACAGGCAGAGGCAACGTAAACTAAAACTGCACGCAGAGGAGTTAGAAATTCTAGTGGAGAAGGTTGTTTTAAATTATAATACCTTGTTTGGTTCAGCCTCTTCCAAAACTCCTGGTTCCAGAAAGCAGGTAATATGGACAGCTATAGAACACAAGGTCAATGTCCTGGGTCATCAGGCAAAAATCGTTCAAAAAAAAAGAAAAAAGGGACTGAGATGAAAAGAAAAACTAGAGAAGATTGCTCACAACCAGTCTGCGGCAACACATACAGGAGGAGGACCATCTGGACAGGTGGAACTGACCAGCCTGGAAAAGAAAATTGATACCAGAACAACTAGGTGTGCAGGGCACCATCGACTCCACGAGACTTGAAGATGATTCTCAAACAGGTAAGTTACAAACGGCTCAAATCACTTAATTCCTGCAATTGATTTTTATATAGTGCCTTTCAGAACAGAGTTATGACAAAGCGCTGTCCAATCTTGAATAAGCCATATCGAAAAGGAACATTTTAACATGCTTTTAAAAGCGTTTTATTCAACCACTCTATTGTTTGTACCAATGTAATTTGTACAATTTGTATCAATTATTTGTAATGAACTATAAAATAAAATCTAAGAAATTATAACATTCATTAATGTTTATTGAGGCTTAATATACTTGTTATTTACAGGTCATTTTCACTGCGTATATGAAAACAAGTAAATGCTGAATTTCGTGAGGCACAGACTCATTCTGTGTGTTCGATGTGGAACAGAAACAGCTTTTAGCCATTTTGTGAAATAATAGGCAGCAGTGTGGAGTAGTGGTTAGGGCTCTGGACTCTTGACCGGAGGGTTGTGGGTTCAATCCCCAGTGGGGGACACTGCTGTTGTACCTTTGAGCAAGGTACTTTACCTAGATTGCTTCAGTAAAAACCCAACTGTATAAATGGGTAATTGTATGTGAAATAATGTATAATGTGATATCTTGTAACAATTGAAAGTCGCCCTGGATAAGGGCGTCTGCTAAGAAATAAATAATAATAGTGTTCAAAAACAAAATTTCAAGTTGTAAAGATAAAGTCTTCCATTTCAAATTCATAACTCATTCATTTTCTGTAGCTCTTACCCATACGACCTTTGTATGCAAGTAATGCCTCCATGATGCCAGATAGATTTCAGCCCAGAAAAATAGGTTTAAATATCAAGCCTATCGGTGGTTAAAGACTGGTTTCCAAACAACTAATTATTGCTCACTTTAAGGTGCACACTATGATTATTGCCATATTGTAGTCATGTGACTTTTTGGTTTCCAGATCATAAAGATCACACACTCTAAGAGATTGATTTAACATTTGGTACACTATATATATATTTGATTCCCCAGGTCAAGTGCGATTATGGGTATTAACCTTTTGTGTCAGTAATTTTACACAATTTCTGTAAATTTCTGCCACTAAATTTTGAGACCTCATACACAGAGTTTAAAGGCTTAATTAATATTTTACAGGGTTATTAAGGTTTTCTGACCAAGTCATTTCAATAAGTCATCAAATGGATTTCAGTATTAACGGGATTACAGAGTGCAAAGTTTTAAAAACAAAATGGATATCTAAAGGCAAGCAAAAACCAACAGGGTTACAATTGAGACCCAACACTTTTCTCTTTGTTTACTCTCATCATCCTTCTCCACTCCACCAGCTCTCATCTCTCTTCACAGCTCTCTGTTGTGGGAAAGAATTCATGTCTCGTTCAGTAGTTCCATCCTCAGCTTTTGATACGGCTGACTGCTCTTTCACAAACAGGTAGCCTGAGGCCAGTTCACATGATCATGCTTGCCTTACCGCCTCAACTTGCTGTAAAGGTAGTGTGCATGCTAGTGGGACCATAAGCATTTGGACTGTTTAATTTAGCATATATAGTTTTTGCTACAGCAGTCAGAAAAAAATACCTTAAAAAAGATGTATCCTGCTCCCAAAACTTTAACGGAATTTAACAGAATTTAATTCAAACAAGCTTTTTTAATCAAAACAGACTTTAATTAAAACTGTATTTAACTCAGTTAAAGCTTTGTGAATTGGCCACAAGGTTTCATAACGAAAGATAGTTTAGACTGTGAAACCAACATCGGCCAAACCACTGTCTGATACAATAAAGAAGTGAAACCCAATTCTTAAAGGCTTGTGAAAACTCACCAACAGTATCTGTTGTTTCATCAACAATGGCTTAGTTTACTCTTACTTGAAAAATTTCTGTCTCGTAAAATAAACATGGACTTCGTACCTTTTTGCGTTTCCATGTGAAGCCTTTCATTTTCATGGGAACTCCCACTTTCCCCCAAACTTTATGCAAATTAATGGGGAGGGGATATTTAAATTAACAATGCGTAAGACCCAGTTCGATTCTCGTGCCGTTTAGCAGGAAACTCAGATATTGTTTCCAGGGTTCCCGCAGGTAGGAGCTTCTCACAGGCGGCGGTCGTATGCGAACCCGGTACCTCCCGCTTTGAAGCATAGCGCCGATACCACTCTACAAAAGAGCTGCCTCCCATGCAGAAGCAGATATCGGGCTTATGTCTAGATTGCTTCACATACCAGCCCTGACCCCTACCCCCGTGTATGCTACTCTTTCCTGACAGCCTCAAGTCTGCCCTCGGACATGCACACCAGGCTACAGGCTTTGAAGTGCATGCCGGGGTACCTGCGTCCACTTCTGACACCAGAGTGGCGAACCTCAGTTCCCGCAAGCAGGAGCTTCTCACAGGCGGAGGTTGGACGCGAACCCAGGACCTCCCACTTTGAAGCATAGCACCGATACCACTATACTCTTTTCAACAGTGGTATCAGCGCTATGCTTCAACTAGGAGAAATTGCATGAGAGTAGTTATACACATTTAAACATAGTACTTAGTAGTACTTTACAATAAAGACATTTTGACAGATGTTTGGAAAGCTATTTGTAAGTGTATTCTGAAGTACTGTACAGTAGCTGTAACCACCTGAATTCACAAGCCCAAGATGCAGTTTATCAAACATTTTTAGTAATAGTTTTAAACAGAAACTTGGTAAATACAATCTGAAATGATACTTTACAAAAGCATTTAGATCAATGACATGATTAGCATGATACAAAGTTTTAGGGAAGACGGAGAAAAAAGTGGGGTTATCTGCAACGTCAATCTGATAAGGAAAATACTGCAAACAAAAAATGAACTTACCTGCTGCCATATTTAGACCATGGTAACTTACGTATTCCCGTGTGACTTTTATAGTGGCTTTAGGTAAGGCACTTGAACAAACTAAATAACATTTTCATGAGAAACTCATGTTTCCATGTGTAAGTGGGCATTGATTTCACACGCATTTCCTTAATTCTCACGGGGGCACTTTCACAAGTTTTTCTTCCCAATGTGCATGCACATGGCCACTTCACGTGAAAAACATGTAAACTGGCCCAATGAAATTTGAGATGGAGCAGACAATATACTTTCCCAATTTATAAAACAAAACACTGATAATGTATTCATATCTGGAATGTTAGCTTTATTTTCAGTTCTGTTATCTTTTTGTCTACTGTTACTCCATGCACTTGATATTTTAAGGTATTTGTTTTCTCTCCAAATGTCAGTGGCTTCTAGGAACACACTGGTTATGAATTCAAAACAACAGATAAATATGTGGAAACAACCTGAGAATCCAGAAACAAATGGACTGAATTTGCATCTGATATAGAGGCCGCCCCAGGAATCTTTCATGACAGGATCATCAGAAATAAAGTACAATTACAAAGTATGATACAATACAATATAACAGGACGGACGCTGGGCACTAACTGGCAACCTCACACATTGCAAGCGAGTGTCTTAACCTTATCTCATTTCACAGATGGGGAAGAATCTGTAGCAGCAACGTATCACACAACACTGCGTGTTACACTCTAATCCCTTGCAACTCGCAATTGGCTGCCGCTGCCAATCCATGGCATCTGAATCATGGCAGCAATGTAACAGAGTGGAGGCTGAGTGAGATTCAGCAACCCCACACCCTGCCAGCGAGCCTCTTAACCACTATGCAGAAGATCACGAGTAGTACAGTAATATGCAAGTCTTCCCCAGAGACATGAGACTTAGTAAGAACTAATCAGCCACTTGATAACCTGCCATTTTAGTTGAACATACAAGTGTTATTTATTTTAGTGTTTATGCAATAGTGGAAATAGTTTATTGTTTATCATTTGTTGTTGATTGCCTCTGCCTTAACGGTAAAGACAGTATGTTTTAATTGTCTATAGTTCAGCCAACCCAGATCACCACAAAAAAATATAGTGCCAGCCAAAGGATTGTTACCACAATGAAGAACATTAGAGAGTAAGCAGCTTTATTGTTTTACTACTCTCTTACCAAGTGAGGATGTTTGCAACCCTTCTCAGTGGTCCCTGATAGAATTAGGCCCTACTCAAATATGTATGTGTTTGATAAAAAGGTGATTTGACTTTGAATTCAGGAGCTGCTCTTCAATTCTAGTTGCCATAAATATGTACAAGGGTAAGCAAATAAGACACAATATTATAGGTTTATCAAAAATGAATTGATTCTGCCCTGTAGTTATCAAGTACCCCTAACCGTAGCATCAAAACTTACCATAATCCACTTATTATTTTTTATATAAATTTAGTAGTCGCCAATGATTTTATTATTTTCTCCCAATTTGGCTTATCCAATTATTTTTAGGCTAAACTCACCCCTACCACCCCCACGATGACTCAGGAGCGGTGAAGACGAACACACGCTGTCATCCGAAGCGTCTGCCATCAGCCGACCACTTTCTTTCACACTGCAGACTCACCGTGCAGCCACTTCAGAGCTACAGCGTCAGAGGACAACGCAGCTCTGGGAAGCTTACAGGCAAGCCCGCAGGCGTCTGGCCAGACTACAGGGGTCGCTAGTGCACGGTGAACCGAGGACACCCTGGCCGACCTAAGCCCCTGCCCCCGGGCGGCGCTCGGCCAATTGTGCGCCGCCCCCTGGGAGCTCCCTTCTACGGTCATCAATAGAATAGCCTGGACCCAAACCGACGACCTCCAGGCTATAGGGCGCATCCTGCACTCCACTCGGAGTGCCTTTACCAAATGCGCCACTCAGGAGCCCTGTAACCCACTCATTATTAACATTACAGTGTAACAGAAAATAGGTAAACGTTCATCATGGCAAAAGCATAGCAAAGTGTAGTAAAATGTGTTTTGTATTGCCAGGATCCCGTAGCACCCATAATTTAAACACAAATCAGTAGAACTGAACCTTTTTGCTTTGTCTAGAAGAAACAGCATTTTTTTTAAAGCATGAACTCCTTGCGTCTTGTCAGAACTGTATTAATGTTTGGTGATATAGTTGGAAGCTCCAGAATATCTTATTATAGACTTTTGAGTCTTACAGGGTGGGATAAAGGCTGAAATAATCTGGGGTCCTTTTATTCTACCTAACAACCTGTAATACTAACTCACTGGAAAACTTGAGTTGCACTGGACTATCTGTGTTTAATGAAGTTACTACCACCTCATGATTTCAGTTTGAGTCCATTATTTGCTAGCCACAGCCAGAATAGACTGAAATACAGTTTGGAGCGGTTGCTTTTAAACCCTGTATAATTATGGTCTTTACATCACTAGTATTCCTTGAATCTTGTACTATTTATTGAAAAATGACAGCTCATAATAAACAATGTTGTAATCCACACCCAGTTCCTGTTTGGATACAGGTTTTGATGTGACGCCTTAAAGGGAATTTCCCAAAAGAACACAGAACTGTTATGCTTGTAATCGATTCATTAACATTTTACTTGCCCTTTGTTTTTTTCAATGGCATAATGTTACTTGTTGCATCATCTCAGTGTCACATGTTGTATTAAATCTGTTTGTGTACTAGTAATGGAAGTGTATAGGCAAGACACACGACAACTGCTTGAGGAAGCTCAATTGTATGGCTCTGAACATTTAGAAAAAAAACTAAAATAGCAAAATAAAACACTGAAAGGTTAATAGTATCTAGAAATTAGAGATTTAAAATGTTTAAAATAATAAAGATACCACTTTTTAATTGCTGTGAAGGCCTGTTGGGTATTATAATGGTACTGTAGTTGATTTTGTCTGAGGGACAGCTCTTACCAGCGCCCCCCACAGGGGAGGGATAACCTGGCCCAGTTATTTGGCTTTTGTAATGCGTACATTTGCATATCCTGATTACCCATAATTATTATTATTATTTGTTTATTTAACAGACGCCTTTATCCAAGGCGACTTACAGAGACTTGGGTGCGTGAACTATGCATCAGCTGCAGAGTCACTTACACTTACGTCTCACCCAAAAGAGAGCACAAGGAGGTTAAGTGACTTGCTCAGGGTCACACAATGAGTCATAATTGTGTAGCTACTGCTTTTTCTCATCTTAACTCAAAAGCTACTTTTCTTTATAGTATATAATATACGATTCTAAACGTTGCAGTAGTCAAGCTTATATTTTTTTAAATGTGTTGTATTTAATTAAAAGCACTTTGATTTTTAAATATATTCATTACTAGATTATATTGAAAGATATTTTATCCCACGTACATATGTATACTATACAAGATTATAATTAAATTAAGTTACAGTATGGATCAGTTATATTGTTTGCAAAATAAGAAATGCTTTTTATGTGTAACTTGCAATGCACCCCATTCTAGTCAAGGTAATTATGGGGAATTCTGATTGGCTGCCCCAGGGCCAGTATGCAAAGAAGGGAGCAGGAGGGCTTTTGGATGTTTTGGGGGCTCAGGGGATGGCAGAAGGGGGTCAGGGGATGGTGGCTAGTGAGTTATAGAAGTTTGTCATCGGGTGGGGGGTTGGTGCCATTCAGGAGAGTGTTTTGTTATTCTTGCGTTTAGTCACTGGCAGAGGTCTGCTGCTCTTTTGAGATGGGGGGAATGCCTCCAAATAATGTTTGTTAAACTTGCCATGAGTGTTTTTTTGTTATGAGCAGCTTTTAGTGAAGTGCTATAGTTACAGGATTTATTATAAAATATTTTGAACAAACATTTTATACACTGTATTGAAAGATTTTAGTAGGCTATGTCATCCTGACTTGGTTTACCAAAAGAAAATCACAAACACAGATCTTATATACTGCTGTGTCCTGTAGCTCCTTAAAAAAAAAGTTCATGAAAGACTTAATTGATGGTATTTACAAATCATCCCTTAGAGCAGGAAGGTCCAAAATTGATGCCTCCTTCAACTGAAATGTCTCCAGACGAGCATTTATGGACTGATTGGCTTCCTCTTGCTTGTAACTTTTATACCTTCTTACGTTCTTATTACAGCCCAGTAGAGCCCAAAAGCAAATATGAATTATTCTGGCCTTGGATATTACCAAGTAATTTAGTTTTTGTAATTTTATTATTATTAATATTACCCTAACCGTAACCTTAACCAAATCCTTGTTTACAGATTTTACTGTGAAATAAACAAAATGTTGATAATTATCTCATTACCACATAGATGTTGCTCATGGAATAAATTATAGCAAAGTGTAGTGAAAGCATGGTGAACCACAGGCAAGCACGGTGAAGCACAGTGCAGTAAAGCATATTACAAATTATGGCAACTGAATAGTAAAACCATGTGAAAAAACATGAGGAAACTGAAAACTTACCTTGGAAAATTACTAATAACTTTTATTAGGGAAATTACAGAAATGTATTAACCATAAACCAATTTATGACCTTGTAGGAGTAATAAACATCTTGCAGCTTCCTTCCAATTATTAAGGCTAACCATCTTGCTAAAAGGTTGTCCTGTTTGCAAAGCCACAGTTGGAATTTAAAGCAGAGAGCTGCATTGCCAGTGTAATTAATATGTGAGTGGTGTGCAGATATTATTTTTCATTTCACCTTTTACCTTTTACACTAATAAAGAATATTTCATTGTGGTCTGTATTACATTGAATACGACATCTGCATTTTAATAATCTGTTTCCAAGAAAACAAGTGTTGTTTTGTCAGTACCAGCTTAGCAGCTCTTAATTAAAACCTAAAGAAGCCTGAAACAAGAGTGACAATCATAGCAGTAGCTCTACCTAAAGCCATTGTAAGAGGTGTTTGCAAAATGGAAATAAATTCATAATGACCACCAATGAGATATGATGGGGATATCAGCTATTGATATCAGCTATTATATATGATGGGGATAAAGCTACATATCTTTTTGTAACGAGGTGACCAGAATTGAACACAATATTCTAGATGAGGCCTTACTAATGCAATGTAAAGTTTTAACATTACTTCTCTTGATTTAAATTCAACACTTTTCACAATATATCCGAGCATCTTGTTGGCCTTTTTTATAGCTTCCCCACATTGTCCAGATGAAGACATTTCTGTGTCAACATAAACTCCTAGGTCTTTTTCATAGATTCTTTCTTCAATTTCAGTATCTCCCATATGATATTTATAATGCACATTTTTATTGCCTGCGTGCAGTACCTTACACTTTTCTCTATTAAATGTCATTTTGCCATGTGTCTGCCCAGTTCTGAATGCTGTCTAGATCATTTTGAATGACCTTTGCTGCTGCAAGTGTTGGCCACTCCTACTATTTTTGTGTCGTCTGCAAATTTTGGAATTGGTTTTAGCCCCCTGAGCAATGTTAATCTCTCTCTCTTGGCCTTTCTAACTTCCTTTTTGACTTGCGTTTGCAGTTCCAAGTACTCTTTCTGTGTACTTTGTTTTTGGTCCATTTTAAACGCTCTGTAAAGTGCCTTTTTTCGCTGAATATTTTTTTTAATTGATCTATTAAAGCATTTTGGCCATTTTGTTTTAGACTTAGATTTGTCTACTTTTGGGATGTAATTGCTTTGCACCTCTAGTACTAAATTTTACCAAAAAAAACAGCCATCCTTTTTCTGTGGATGTTTTCTCTATTTTAGTCCAATCTACTTCTGTTAGTCTCTGTTTCATATCTTCATAGTCTGCTTTTCTAAAATTATAAACCTTAGCTTTAGTCATTACTTTTTGGGGTTTGTCAGGGTTGCTATGGTGATGTAAGGTCCCTCTCAATATAGTGCAAGACGACAGTCCTGCAAACGGAGAAAATGGAAAGCACTAAAAAGTTAACCAGCACTTCCTGAAATATGTTTTTTTTTGTGAGTTTGTATTTGTTTCAGTTTACTGTAATTCTGCAGTTTCTTTACTTACTGCTTGTATGAAATTAATTTTTCAGCAGATACTCCCACACATATACTGTGTGTTTTTGAAGGGGTTGTTCCCATGGAATTTTTAGATGTTTATATGTTTTTGTGTTAAGTGGATGAAGGTACAGAAGTACATTGGCATGTAAATGCCGTGGTGGACAAGCATTGTAAGGCAAAAAAGGATGTTAAAAGCATGTGAAAAACCATTCTAATGCATAGTATAAACATGGGAACAATATGGGAAACTGCAAAATCACTGTGCAAATGCACATGTTAACTTTTTATAAGGGGGCCAAGTGCTTAAATCCGTAAAGGGATTGTACTGTAGCTAACAAAATAACTATACATTTTCCACAACATGCACATCTCTTTACAAATATAGGTCTCAGATGTGTAGGTTTGAAAGAAATCTATTATATGTTTTAGCAAACATGTATTTACTTTTTAAAACATGAGCATTTTCAAAGTGTTTCTTCCATGCTTTAATTAACTGTTATTTTTTTAAAAGAGACATATCATGTTAATGTTACAAAATGAAAAACACACACTGAGGTCGCTTGAGGACTTAGAATATATTACTTAGTTGTTTGGTTCTAGAGTTTTGTAAGAGTTTTGTAAGATGGCAGCAGTGTGGAGTAGTGGTTAGGGCTCTGGACTCTTGACCACAGGGTTGTGGGTCCAATCCCAGGTGGGGGACACTGCTGCTGTACCCTTGAGCAAGGTACTTTACCTAGATTGCTCCAGTAAAAACCCAACTGTCTAAATGGGTAACTGTATATAAAAAATAATGTGATATCTTGTAACAATTGTAAGTTGCCCTGGATAAGGGCGTCTGCTAAGAAATAAATAATAATAATAAAAAATAAGAGTTAATTAAAAGAATGGAGTACACACTATCTGGTACTACACAAGGTTAAATAAAAAAGCGCTCTCCGAGTGTGGTGCACTTTTGCTTGGGTATAACAAGCAAGCCAGAGTCAGAGGACCTCAGCTTGCGTGCAGGGACATAGCGGGTCAGCAGGTTGGAGAGATACTCTGTACCTGTGTGATGAAGGGCCTTGTAGGCAAGCAGGAGAATTTTGAAAGTAATCCTGAATTTTACAGGTAGCCAGTGCAGCTAGGCAAGACGGGGTAATGTGATCATGTTTTTTACATCTGGTAAGGATCCTAGCAGCGGCATTTTAAACCAGCTGCAATCAGTTTATGGCGCGTGATGGAAGACCACCATAGAGAGAGTTGCAGTAGTCGAGTCGAGAGGAGATGAATGCATGACAGAGTATCTCTGCGTCCGGGAGGGAAAGGTAGGGATGGACCTTTGAGATGGTTCGGAGGTGGTAGAAGGAGGATTTGACTACCATTGGGCATCAAAGGAGAGGTTACTATCCAGAAGTACACGAAGGCTTCATACAGTGGGGGAAGGCAGCAGCAAACAGTTTCCGAGGTTGAGGGCAGCAACATTGAGATTCTTGAGTTGTTTTCGATCCTACTAGAAGAAGTTCAGATTTGTTAGTGTTGAGCTGAAGAAAATTGGCAGACATCCAGGCCTCGATGTCTTGGATGCAAGCTGAGAGCCGGACCATGGCTAGACCAGGGTCTAGTTTTAGGTAGAGCTGGGTGTCATCTGCATAGGAGTGAAACATGAGGCTATGTTGGCGGATGAGGTGATCCAAGGGAAGCACGTAGAGGCCCAAGGACAGACCTTTGAGGGACACCGCAAGTGACCAGGTTTGTGTCAGCACTGCTTCCATCATAGAAAACACACTGCATGCGTCCAGATAGGTAAGAGGACAGCCAGAAGAGACAGGTTCCAGAGATCCCAGCATACTTTTAAAGGCAGTCAAGAAGAATGCTATGATCTATGGTGTCAAAAGCAGCAGTTAGGTCCAGGAGGACAAGGACTCAAGGAGCAGCAGCATCAGCATTAAGCAGGAGATCATTTACAATCCGGAGCAGAGTAGTTTCAGAACTGATGTGTCCGAAAGCAAGACTGCAGAGATTCAAGCAGATTGTTATTTGTGAGATGTTTCGTCAGCTGGCTGGCTACAGCCCTTTCAAGAGTTTTGGAGAGAAAAGGAAGACTGGATATAGGATGGAAATTAGATCAGACAGCCCGATCAAGAGAGGGTTTGAGCACCGGTGTTACTCGGGCAATCTTGAGAGAAGGAACCAAACCTGAGAGGAGAGAGCCAGAGGTGAGTCAAGGTGGGCGAGTATTATACTGGGTTTGTGGCAGCAGAGCATAGAATAGATTGTGTCTATTCACAGGCAGTACAGGGGGAGATGGAGTTATTAGTGGTATTTGAAGCACTTACCAGTGTTCATTCTAGGAGGGGAGAAAGAGTGAGCATGCTTTGTCCAGGGGATCCAGACGTTTGGTGTCAGAGTAGGAATGAGGCCTCTAGTAGCCATTTGGAGAGGTTTGGGAAAGGTCCTCGCTCTGCCTGCCTGTGGCCCTTTGACTGGCTGGCGCTTAGAATGGCTGGCGTTCTGAGCCACTGTTTGCCAATTTATACTATCCTATAGGCCTACTTAACACAGTATTCTAATCAACCTCACAATTCAACACAGCCCAGCACAGTTAACAAAACTTAATTACAATTATTAAATGCAGAGATAGTTACCCCAGCAACAACGATTTTAACTATCATATTAACTACAATCCACTTACCTGGTAATATGTTGATTCGCCCAGCAGCGCAGAGTGCAGACAATTAGCATAGACACATAGCACGTGTGTCTTCAGTTAGAAAGTCTAACTAAATATTTGCACAGTTAAGATGCCAATTTAAGAGCAACAGGCTCAAAGCTCTCATACACACCCACTAGTTAGAAGACAAAGGCATGCTAATCGCCGTTCATGTTACACAATATTCTAATCAACCTCACAATTCAACACAGCCCAGCACAGTTAACAAAACTTAATTACAATTATTAAATGCAGAGATAGTTACCCCAGAAACAACAAAATGATTAATATGGGTTTTAAATGCAGAAAAGCAGACATTTAGCTTTTCATCTGAACCACAGTTTAAAGGGCTGCTACATAGATAAACAATATATGCAACTTTTACTGTGAAGCAAAAGCATATCAATCTGTTTATCAAGCCAGTAGTGACAGCACTGTTGTACAGTACACATTTGGAAGTCAGAATGACATGTTAAATGTCAACACTGATACTGTACCAATCACTGTTATATAACAATGCCTTGCTTATTGCAAAGTCCCCGGGAAAGCCTTGTCAAATTAGAGGAAAGAAAACATCTAAGATAACATTAAATCAAAACAAAGAAAGCCAAACAGTTTAAAAGGGTATGCAAAAATATTTCCTCAATTCTGTGAATTAGTCACATGTTATCAATTATTCTTTTTAAATATGCACTGGTAATACATTACTGTAAAACTGTTCATGAATGGAATTAAAAAGTAATACTTAGTGTTTGATTGGTAATACATATGCAACTTAAATACTACATTTAATTTAATTAAAAAAAATAATAATAAAAGGGAATAGAAATTGTTTAGGATAGTCCTCGAGCTGGAGATCTCATAGCCCAATGGGAGCTCTGTGTTGAGAATGCTGAAAATTATTCATTTTGTCTAGGAATCAGTGCTGGTGTTTGAGAATAAATCTTCCAAAAAAAAAACATACTGCCTATTGTGAAACAAAAAAAGTCAAACAGAAAAAATAAATAAACACTCCCAAATTAAACAAGAAAGACTGGAAGATAAGTTGAAGAGCTAATACCACTGTAATTTTAAGTCTACTGTGTGTCTGCTACTATAGTAAAGTGACAGTAAGCAGGCATCAGACCTTAAAATTATTTGAGTGGCCAATGTTTCATTCAGGCAAGCAAGGGAGAACAAGACAGTGTATAGTGTCAGACAACAGGTACCAAAGATGCAGCTCAAAAGTAAATAGGCTATGACCAGTTCATATGCAAATGACATGTAAATTAAACTACATTAATATATTAACTGTGACAACTGTGCTGTTTCATACCAATTAAGGACAACAGAAAACATTGCAAACATAAAAAAAAAAAAAAGAAACACAAAACATTTAAATACCACGTTGTACACATATTGGATTTGCATTTTAAAATATGTAAATACACATACGATATTTACATTTGAATGAGTGCTGTGTCTTCATCGTGTACACTTTGACATAAGGACTGCTCAAGTGGGACACATACTGTACCACTATGCTATATATAAGCAACACGATTTTATCTGTTAATCACAGAACATTTGCCTATCAATTGAAAGATGATGGTTTCAAATCCCCCCACCCTTACTTTCTAACATCTATTCATTTGAGGCATTTCTTAGTCAGTCTTAAAACCTTTCTTTACACGTGGGCTGCCACCAAATCTTCTAAAAAACGACATTATAAATAGGCCATTTTGGGCTAATTCTTTTCTCTGTATACATTCGTTATAGATTTCAAAATGGGATTGGGATTCTTTCTATATATATATATATATTACACAGCCAAACCTGTCTTAAGAGACCACTCAAGGGACAGTCTAATAGTGGTCTGTTAACACAGGTGGTCTCTTAAGAGGGCCCATAACTTATGAATTTTCTATTTGTCTCTGACATGCTTTCCTGTAATTATGTATGTCTTACATACACTGTAAAAGCCAGAAGTAATATGAACAAAAGGAAGTATGTAATGTAATAACATTCATTTAGGTAATGCATTTACAAAACAATTATTTTGTCAATGTAATGAATGCTTGCCTGCCTCAGGTGACACAAAATGTTTTAAATCCTTTGCAAATTTCAATGCCTGTGTCTGCCTTTCAGGTACGTGTTGATTCATTGCATCCTGAAACCAACGCCAGCATAAGCAGAAGATCTTTTTCAATTACCACGCACATTTTTTCACATTCTTATAAGTATGGCTTGAATTTTTCAGTGTTTATGTTCCATTTAACATTCTGTTAAATTAGCGGGAAAGAACAACACAACACAAAACGGACACATCGGAAGCTACCTAGTTCCCAGGCAAGTGGAAGAACGAAATGCAAGCTAAAGTAGCATCTGGGGGAAGTGATTAATGTCGTTGCTTGCTCTTGTGTTCGAATAATGAAGAAGGTGAAACAGAATCAGCCTAAAACTTCAAGCCCTAGTTCTTTTGTTTCAAAATGTTGTATCTGCATCCTTCTAGTGCCAAATTGCAGTAGTTTGCAGTAGACAGCAGTTTTTCTGGCACTTACTGTCTTTACAAGTTTAATTACTTTAATACTGTCATCTAGGGACGACCTTTTTCTCCACATTTTCTCTCTTCCTTTACAAGAGAGCGCTATTGTTTTTATTGATTACGGATAAAAGACCGCTAAAATGGTTACCGTATTGCTTTGAATTTAGGACGGACCATTTAAAACCATGTTTTTCTTATAACAATAGCCCTGTGTAAGGGTGCTTAATACAGGTTTGAGTCTGTTGCTGGGTAAGACAATTGTGGTCGCTGGTCTCGTTAGAGACAGGTGGATGCTTAATACAGTTAAATAAAAGCACAAATATCACTGGGAGGAATTTAAAGTGGTCACTTAGGCCAGGTGATCACTAAATAAAGGTGGTCGCATGAGCAGGTTTGACTGTGTGTGTGTGTATGTGTGTGTACATATATATATATGAATCAATCCTTGGAAATTCTGTCATGTGATTGGTTAAAACCTCATCATATGACCAAAAATAGATTCAACTATTGCCCCCGTGACCCTGCTTATGGTCAATAGTGTTTTTTTTGGTTTTTTTTACAAACTCCTTCAAATTACATCATCATACTGAGCGTCCTTCCTCTCTTAACACAACAAAGCAAAATGGCGGACAAACTAGCATCGACCTCCTGGACAGCGATTTTGTGACGTAACAGAAAACGAATTACAAAATATACTACAAAACAAAGATGCTACAAACAGTCATAATCATCGTAAAAACTTTGCTTTCAGTGTTTTCTGACTTCCTAAAATTCAAGCAAATCCAACTCGACGATGTTTGTGTAAATACGACGTACACAAACTCAATGGACTCCTCCGAGAATTCTATGTTGCAGTGAGAAAATCAGACGGACAGTTCTATGCCAAAAAAATGCAAATAACTATGCACTATGGACTTCAAAAACATTACTTTCTTGGTTGATTCATAAAACAAATATGGACTGCAGCCCTCGGCTCATAGTGGGAAACTAAAGGCCCCTCGGCTTCGGGCATTATAGTCCCCTGTTGGTAACTATAGTTCTTCTATTAGCCTTTTCTCCAGTCCATCGTTAGTAACTATGTTTACTTGAATACTCTTAATCTATTTTAGGATGCTGTGGGGGTAGCTCTCACAGGGCAGTATAGGAAAATAAAATATATACCAGCTGGCATACATTCAACATAGACGACATGCAGAAATGAGTTGTGACTTTAAAAGCTGTAGATCCCAGATCCATAGAATGCATTTTTTACTTTACAGTAACCAATCAGCAGTCACCCAAAGACACCCCCCCCCCCCCAAGTTTGGTGACCCACAACCCTGTTATCTGACTAATAACCTTTAGAACCCCAAAATGCACACAATTTTTTACCTTATTTCCAAACACATTTACAGTGCTCTCCATTTATATCGCAGTAGTCCGGAGCCATAGGTAAGAGACTGTGCAATGGTATTATGGGTCAAATAGGAGCCATGACCATACAGCCTTATAACCTGTTCCGCGGTATAAAGGGCCACCTTATAATGAGTGAGTGCTGTAGCATAATGCTGTGCTGTTTGATTTACATGAGTCCGGGTAGTCTTAATGTTTGGAGTGTGACTTACGTACAAAAGTTGGAATGTGAACCCCCAGGTGTATTATGTGTATTATGACAAAGTCTACTAATATTCTACTGGATAACTTCAGTTCAGCTGTACAGTCTGAAAACAATGTTGAATTATGTGATTATTGTATCAAAACCTGGATGGGTGGCCACTGTAAATGTTACTGTTACAGGAATCATAAGAAAAAATCCCCATCAAATCAGACCTGTAAATCCCCCGTGTCAACAGTGACACCAATCACTCTGAGATCTTTTTTTGTTTTTCAAGACAGCTAAATCTAAGAATCTTTTCTTATTAAAAAGCATGGCATTAATATTACAGTAGACTATCGCTAAATGAAACTACACTGTTTAGATAACAGATCGTAACCCAAATGTATATTTTAAAAACACTTGTAAAGGTTTTCTAAGTTGCCCATAGTAATAGCATAGCAGTGGAAGAAAGCATTGTGAGAGCTTACCTGAGATTGTAACTGGCGGCGCTGAACAAAATTCCTCATTGCATTCAAGTCATTTCAAGACAGTGCTGGCCCTGCTCAACATTTGAGAGAGATGATGTTACATCTGTATTGAAGCAACAGAACCCAGGGCTACATGTAAAGATTGGAAATAACAGAAAGAAAAGGACATGGAACTAAATACGCAATTAAAAATGGCATTTGAAGCTACTTACTATTTAAACTCTAAAATGCTTTATATTTTACTTTTACTGTTTTTGCTATAAAATGATGACTACACTGTACACCACAAGCACAGGTCCCTGTCTGCAGTCACATTTAAATTCACCTCAGTATCCACAGCTGCTTTATATAGCTGCAGGCATTTCATTGTTTTTTTATTTATTTATGTCTTAGCAGATGCCCTTATCCAGGGTGACTTACAATTGTTACAAGATATCACATTATACAAATATCACTTTTTTTTTTCTTGACATATAATTACCCATTTATACAATTGGGTTTTTTACTGGTGCAATCTAGGTAAAGTACCTTGCTCAAGGGTACAGCAGCGTCCCCTTCCAGGGATTGAACCCACGACCCTCTGGTCAAGAGTCCAGGGCCCTAACCACTACTCCACACAGCTGCCCCAGTGTTTGAGCTACATATTAGAATTATAGTAGCATATACAGATGGGGTTGGACAAAAATGGTCTCCCTAGAATAACATTAATTTGTAAGGCAAATGGCATCCCAGTCATGTAGTATGTAATAGTTATTGATAGTATTAGATTCTAGTGATATATGGGGTGTTTCTGACTGTCCGTATATTTGTCCTGTCATGACATCATATCTGGAAACCCACTTATTAAACTGTGATGAAACTGTATTCAGAATTATTGAAGTTATTGGGAATATCAGATTGTGTGGATATATGGAGAAGTCTCTCTGTACATCTGTATGTCACACCTACATTTTTACATGTATCTTGAGTACACAATACATTTTTATAAATACAGTCAATACTGTTAATCAGTCATTTAAAAGTACTTTACCATGTTACTAACTACTCAGTTTTGTTTACCAAATTACATCTAGGTCTCAAAAAACACTTTTCATTAAATCACACTCCAATTTTTATTAAATGATGAATTGTCATTTCTTTCCCTATACTATTGTGTACATACTCTTGTTATACGCTATGCTCATCAACTTTCTCATCATACTGATGGCTCTAGTTTTGAATTTACAGCCGTGGCGGGGATGTATGTCCCTGATATACTTGTTATATTTGTACAATTAAAATAATAATGATACGTCATTTGGATCATTCAAACCACAGCACAGCATAACATGAAACCTTATTTAGAGGAGATGTAGCACTTCAGTCCAGAAGTGGTTTACACTGTGCTTGTGTCTGCCTAAAAAGATAACAGTTCTCAGTTTCTATTCATCTACAATAGAAAGTGGTATCACACCTATACAGCAAACGGGGCAAGGAACAAAATAGTCTGACATGAAAGGGTTATAGCCAATAAAATCAATCCATGTATACTACCTGTCAAGTCTGCTATACCATGTCATAATCTAAAGCAATGTTCAATATTTTGGGGTGCACTGTGCTGTTCATGAGCTCCACTATGGCAAATGAGCTTTGCCATAATATTTTATTCATTCATTTTCTACTACTTAAGCTTGCAGTTGGTCTAGACTTCTCAAGATATGTGTATTTTTTCTGTGATAGACAGAGGGTGTCTGTTGACATGTTAACAGACCCTGGAATGACAAATCTACAGCCTCATTCAATGTATTGTAATGCCCTTATCAAGTCTTATCACAATTGTACAAGCCTTTCTCTATATATATGTTTAAAACCCTGAGATTATGATAAATTTGATAACTTGTGCCAAAGAAAGTCCTTAGCACATTTCATCCCAGTTGGACAAGCAGCTCTCTATATATATCTGCAATACTCTATAGTGTTAAATACATCCGATTCCATTCTATACCCATGAGGATATGCATTCCCAGAGGGGGATAATCAACTGTCCTTTAAAAACTGGAACGTGAATAGAAAAAACTACTGAGAGCACCGCCTTTACTAACAGCGCTATCATTTCCTGTTAAATGATACGCAGCTTAAGAAAGCCCCGTGAGCAAGAACTAAATCACAAACCAGTCTGCTGCTGTTGCCAAGAACTGACATGGTAAAGGAGCTCTCTGCATAGGATGACCTTCTTGTGCTTTGTACGACAATGACCATACACTGACCACACACCTGGGAAGCCTGTGGATGAAAAAAAAAACTCAAGATATTGAAATGGACCACGTAAATGGAAATGTAAGTGTTTTGGTTTCTTGTAATGCTATCTGTAGCAAGAGACAGCCATGATATCAAATTACTTCACAGATATCAGCTTCTCTGGCTCAGAGTGGCTTGTTTCAATTTCTGTTTTAACGTCATGAGTAAACCCTGCGAGTTAAAGAGATACCGAAGAGAAAATAAAACAGGTCTGAGTAATTATCTTTTGTTTGTTTAAATCTGTGAAATAAGTGAGACATACCTTATCATACTTAAAAGTTCTTCAAGTCAAATCTGATATAAAAAAAATCCCTTTGCAGTCCACATTTTTACACCTGTAGAATATGTAGAATCATTACCACAGACACTGAAATGCAATGCAAATTGAAAGCAAATCTATAGGGACACATGGGATTAAAAACATAGATTGGACTAGGGTATTGGTACCAGATTTGGTCACCCCTGATTAAAATAGATCCTAAAGATTAACTTAATATCGCTGCTGTAAATCTTGTAAACATGACCAGATATTAAAATTCTGACACATATAATACCAGGCTTTAAAATTATGTAATTCTTTTTTTTTTAATAGTAAAACAGAAGCTTTAATTATTAGACCTCACAAGTCTGTTTGTAATGGAAAATCATGTGGCTGCATGATATGCCTCATTTACATCTTACTATTATCGTATAATTGTTCTTCAAAAGCAGAAACCCACGAAACCACAACGAATGAAGATCGGAGCATTGTATTGGCCGTGATGCTCACAGGGGTTGGACTGCTTAATCTCAAAATGCTACTGCAACCCTTTCCTGTGCTGTTATTGCTACAATGAGGGGATATATTTGGGGAGACAAAAATGGTTACAATAATTGGACACTACATTTATTTAAAAAAAAATTAAATATACTGTATATGGGGGAAATTCACTAATCATTTTACTCCAACGTGTCACTAGCACATGAGTTTTGGTTCACATACACTGGAGTCCCTACCATACAATACATATAATTAATGTACAGTAACTTCAATAGTGCAAATTATGTGTTTGTGAATTTCACCCATAGCATATTATACATAAATTCACGCAGCCTTAATCTATTGATCTAACATTTGTTTTGTATCAGTTAATAACTAGTAATGATACCAACCCTTTTTTTTTCTTTAGTGTCTGACTAAGGCTGCAATTCAGCCTGAGTAAACATGCAGATTGAACAGATACTCGGTTTCACATATGCCCACTTCTGGGATTCCCCCATTATGATCCCTTTCACGCTGTTTAGGTTATATCAGAAAGTTAATGACAAACAGACTGTGGTAAGAGCTCATTTTTAGAAATATTTACACTTCTATGTACTTTTTTTTCAGGTAATCACAAGTTTTCACAAAACAAGTGCTGAGTGAGTATTATTCTGTTTGTATTCTGTCAGAGTTTTGTTTTAAAATAAATATGACATGCAGTATAACTAAAATACATTATAATGATGCAGTGCAATTGATATTTTAATATCAGCTTACTTTAGTTCGCAATGTAAAATGTGGATACCGTATGGAGAATGTAAGCCTGAGATAAAACACAATGATGAGTTAAGAGGAGCTCATGAACAATACACTTAGCCTTCTTTTATTGAGATTTTTTTTTTATAGAGACTGGCTGGGTTCCAAATTTTGCAGCAGTTTAGTAAAAGTAAAAGTGTAATTTTCAATTTTCAAAACTCATTTATAGTGGGCTAATATTGCTCTTAAATAAAACCTAAACTACCTTCAAATCAATAATTTTGAACACCAATTTCAAATAAAAAAGGCTATTTTTTAACTTTAAAATGTTATCTTAGTAAACGTGACAGTTATCAAGCAAGCCAAGCTAATTGTTTTTTGTTTTTTTTCATTGTTATGCAGGTGGAAAGTTGTTCTCTTAATATGCTTTTCATTGCTAAACACAGGTAATATAACATTTTCAAAATACATTTATTTATGCATATATGTATGTGTGAATGTATGTATGTATGAAGTGCTATACAAAGTTGCAAAGTTAGTGAGTTACACATAGCTACTTCTTGCTATTTAGCTCTTGTGTTTTGACATACAGCCTCCATTTTGTAGTTTTGTTGACCATTTTGGATGTAGAGCGCACGTCATGGGAAATACACTATTTGGTCCTATTCAGAGCTTTATGTTGATGCAATAAAGCAGTGGATTTTGTATTACATTAATTGAAAAGGTATTGGGAATGCACTTTTTGAACACAATAGGCAGTTGATTCAATGGAATAATTTTGTCTGCTCCTTAACGTTCCAAACCGGAGGACAACTGACACACATTTGCATGTGATTTATTTGAAATGACCGTGGCTGGGACTCTTGGTTTCGTGTGAACGTGGGTTGAGCATTAAATATGATGATTTTCGTAAAAGCTGCGCGGCCAGCTTGGAAAGGAGAAGTGTAAACAGGAATTGTTCCATGGCAAGGAGCTCAATGAAAGCATGTATTGCGAGGTCATTGGAAACTTATACACCCACAAAGTAAACAGAAACTTAATGTAGTTCCTGTCTTACAGAAAGATGTCAAATGGAACATGTTGAGACAAAAATACACACACTGTCCTACTTGTTCAAATGTACATTTCCTTAAAATAAAAGTTGAGAGGTTTGCTTTTGTTTTGTGTACGTGTCACCTTTTCTTGGATTTAATGTTTAGTGTCTTACTTGCCGTTTGGACGTTCAGAGGTAATTTGTGTGGCTCTGCCCAGTCCTTCAAGGCTCTGAGGCTGAGAATGTGTTTACTATGCAAGAGCAGGGTGGCGCATTATTGTTTTCATGTACAAACTGTATTAAAAAGCAATGCAATGCATCAGAGTACAGGAAAACTTGCATAGAAACATGTTAAACTATCAGACCATATTCCCTTTAATTTGATTAAAACAGTCAGTTCTGTTATATACAGCAGCACTTCCGGTTACCCAGATAACAGCGAGTTGTTTTGTTTTGGTGAGTGAATGCAGTTCCTCATTGCTGGCAGCTCGTACTTTTATTAAAGTAAACTTCAACATTCATGACCAGTCTCAATGGACGGCTTTCATTCTGTGGTTTTGTTTACCATGGCTGAACATAATGAGTTAAATATCTTTTGGGAATTAACACAAGGTGCGCTTCAAAGGGAATACACTCCAAGCTGTTGTCTTCCTGGTCTCAACAATATGAATGGTTATAATGTTTTATAATATGTGTGTTGTTGGTAACACATCCTGTTTCATGAAAACAATAAACATAAAACTCCCATTGGTCTAGTACCACACAGTCTTCATTACATCTCACATGACTGATTATGATGGTGTATGGCTGATAACATGTGTTTTATATTACTTGAAAGATACAGGCATTAATAAAGCAGGGAAGCATTAAAGTACCAAACAAAAATATATACACACTTACCGTATACATACACTTCCTGGCCACTTTATTAGGACATGTACCTAATATCAGGTCAGGCCACTGTTTGCCCTGATCATTGCCTTAACACATTGTTAAAGTTGTCAGTGCCATCAGGGTATAAGTGCACCATTAATAGGAGGACCAGGCATTACATATCACATCACATGATCAAGCTATTTATTATCAGGGTGAGGCTAAATCAGGTAGATGTCCTAATAAAGTGGCCATATATGGTACTGGAAACAATTATGGGAACAACAAATGATTGTCCTCACTTTGACCCTTTACCATATAAATATTTTGTCATCTCTGAACAGATAATCGTCTCATCTTTAAAATATGCAAAATATTATAATGAGCAGACTGTCAAACAAATGAAGTGGTACCCAAAATATGATTTTTCTCCAGTACTGTAAATGCTCATATAGTCATATAGTTTGTTTTCTTCATCTTACTTGTTTACCTGCAGAAGGCAAAACGTTTAATTTACTAGTTCAACATTTATCTCTACTCCTGTCCATGTTCAGTTTTCATGAGTGTAGTAACAGTTTTTGTAACTTTTCATGATGGAGTATTACTTGTTCTCTGCTAGATTAATTCCCTTTTGCCCCCCGTCCTCCTTCTTTCTCTACAGGTTGTTCAGCTTTACACAACGTCAAAGGATTGGTTGGCAAAAGTGTTGAACTTTCTTGTCATTGTAAGTTCCCAACCCATACAATCAAATTACTCTACATGCAAAAATATGACTCCAATAATGAGGAAATCATGGTGGCTGCATACTACTCTGGAGAGGCAATTAAAGATGAATACATTAATGAAGCTTTCAGAAATCGTACAAGGATTGACCTATATGAGCAGGTGGTGGAGCTTTTGGATATAAGGATTTCAGATGAGGGAAAATACAAGTGTTTTGTTCAAAATAAAACAACAGGAAGTGTGTACACATTTGAATTCCTGGTAACGGTTACAGGTAAGCAACTACTTCAGTTTTTATGTTGTTGTTTTAAGTGACTTTTACATACTTTAAGGGTTTACATATGACATTTTATATATGACATTTACAAAAAAATGTCATATATAAAATGATACAACCTAAAGGTAAAAATATTTCATAGCACAAAATAATTGCATGATCATGAGAGGGTGCTGTGATTTTTGCCTGAGGATAAAATGTTTTGGACATATACTGTGGTACAGTATTTTACATCCCCAGTAGTATTAATGTTTCTTTGTTTGTTTTCAATCTGTGAACCTTAAACTATCTGCAGCTAAATTTACACGGCCAGTGGTGCTGAAGAGTGAAGATAGCAACGATGGAAATTATACCTGCTTCTCCAGTGGAGGATACCCTGCACATAATGTGAAATGGCACTTTAACCCTGACCTGAACACCTCAGACTGGTTCATTGTGGAAGAAAAAAAAAACAAAGATCCTCAAACTGGATTGTTCAATGTTTCAAGCACAATTACAATTAACAGCCCGCTAAATTTGAACATCTGCTGCTCTGTTCAAAATGAGACATCGCTGACGATTGAAACATGTGAGTATCTGTTTTTTTTTTTTTTTTTTTAAACACGAAAGGCATGGTTTTCTCGCAATTGTAAAAAGAGGTTGTTGCTCTGACTAGGTAACGTAAATGTTGTTTGGAGGGGTGTGGTACCTTCACACAGTGCTTCTCAATGTGCGGGTCACAGAAAGGCTTCCATTTTAAAGTTTATTCCGTACATACAGTTCAATGAATGGAAATATGGTAACAGTCCACCATATTTAGATGTTAAAATGTCTTCACAATTTTGGGTGAATGTACTTGACCCAAATATACAGTAACATTTTATTTCAGAATGTAGTATTTCAGTAATTGTACATGTTGCCTGGCTAACTAAAGGAAGGATTAAAACTCATTGTAATCATTCTGTATGAGTCTAAGTACATTCCAGCTCTCAGGTAAGGACTGTGGCAGTGTAGTTTCCTTGCTTTTGATATTAGTGTTGTGTAAGTCTTTTGAAAAGTTCAGAGGGTGGAAATACACTCTGAACAGGAAAATACCTAGAAATCAAACTACTGAAAATCACAGGGAAAAACATTCTACGTCTCAAAAAAAACACCATACCTATTAGGGTATTATGTACAATGTAAATCGTTTTAAAATAAATATGTTTAATCTAAAATAGCAAACTGTAGAAGCTATAATGTTACATAGTACGAGTCCACTTAAAAAAAAAACCTTTATTCTTGACTTAATTTGATTTAACACGTATTGGTTTTCCAGATATACCAACAGCGGACACACCCTTTGATAACATGTTGGTGTATGCTGCTGTTGCTGCTGTTGCTATGATTACAGTTTGTATGGTTATCTGCATTGTATGGAGGATGAAAAAATCTTGTTCTCTAAACGTATCCGGTAAGATATATTTTGCACAAAAAAAACAACATCATTTAGAAAATGTGCTTTTTTAAAACATGACTTTATGTTTTTGGTCCAATATTTATCAACACACATTTTGCTTCTCTTTTTTTTGTTCTAGTTAGGCAACCTAGAATTGAAGATACCAATCAGTAAGTAAACTATGACAAGTTGTTCATATAAAGTTTCACATTGCACAACATGATACTCTGTAGACTGCTGTAGATCTTTAGCCAGTTAGAATGCACGTTTCGACTGCTGCCACCAACCGTATTGAGCTTCTATCGTGCTTTATTCTCAATATCGGTACAGTGGACACACCTGACTTCAGAATAATTCCTGAGTGTGCACCTCTCGTAATTCCCCTCAACTGCAAAGTCAATTCAAAACAGTGACACCCTAATGGGTCACTTAACAATATTCTCTTCATTAACGTTCTTTTCCATGAAAAGGTTTGTTATGAATAAGAAAAAAAATACAGTTGCATTTTTTTGACTTTTATATTAACAATAAAGCACTGAAAGTTGAAATAGGAAATGTACAGAGTGCTTGTTTATGTAAGGTATTTACAATATGTTTATCTGCTGTATTCTTTTTAGGGAGGAGACAACTGGTATAATGGAATCGAGCACTTGAAATGATACTGTGGAACAAAGAAAGTTACTATATATAAATCTTAATTATGATCAATATCAATGGACAGTGATTATTCAGAACTGTAGTTAAGAGTGATAGTCTTCAGCAAAGTGCTAACCAAGGTAAGTCGCCCTGGATAAGGGCGTCTGCTAAGAAATAAATAATAATAATAATAATTATCTTATCCCTATTAGCACCAGCATTATTATCACTGGAGACCCTTTAATTCTCTTTAGATTTATTTTTGTATTTTTCTAATCCTTCTTAGCCAATCAAAGCACTCAGTTTGTCTAGGATTTTTAAAATGTATCCAGGTGGGAAATCACAAGCAGTTATATGAATAAGAACTTTAAAAGTAAAATTGTGTTCTGTATATGAGGCCGTTTTTGTATCATCAACTATGTTTTTATGAATATTTTTTTCTCTTGGGTAAACTCACTCTGAAAGTGATTTTATGTCATGTATGTTTTAAGAATATTACATTAATATGTGTGTGTGTGTGTGTGTGTGTTTGTATTTGTATTATGTGTTTTTTTTTTTTTTGGCCAGGATCATTAACTAATGTTTTTTCAGCCTCAGAGAAAGACCTGAATTGAATTTTTGAAGTGAGGTAGTTTTATAAATGACCAGTAGAGATGATCACTGTAATTTCTGCCCTGTCAGCCTCTGTGAGTTATGACATGGAAACTCAGTTCTTAGGAGTATTTTTGAAACTTCTAAGCAAAAACGGCATTGTATTTGATATAAAGTATCCCCTAACTAATGGCCAGAGGATTTGTATTTATATGTTTATGGAGTGTTCAAATGTAGTGCATTTCATTTGAAATTGTTCCCAAAAGCTTGGAATTTAATAACATTCTGTAAGTGCCATTTCACAAAATGTACTATTAATTTTGTTTAAATAGTTTGTATCAATTTATAACTGACAAAACTAACACTTTCTTTAACATTACGTTTGAGATATTCTTCTCCTATAATTTCAATTCAAATATGATTTTCCCAGAAACTGAAATTGGTGCATTCTTTATGAGAGGTATTTATATCACTAATTACAGAATAGTGATGAGATGTTTGCTGACCCTGCAGACAAGGACCTAGATCAATAAAAATGATGGCATCACCACAGCCATTATAAAGTAAAGCAATGGTGGTGCCATGAACTTTTATTTAATTCAGGCCAAGGTTAACTGCTAAGGCAATGCCAAATAAATGATGGTCCTATTGTTTAACTATTTCTGTTGGAGGAAATTACTGTGATGATGACATCACTAAAGCAAATGTGACAGACTGAAAAGTCTCAGGCAAACACACACACACACACACAGTGTGTATATATATATATATATATATATATATATATATATATATATATACTAATGCAGTCTTGCTTTAACACAACTATGTAATTAAGCACATTTTCCATTGGAAATTTGGTAGAGATTTGTCTCATGCTTTCTTAACACATGTTTACTTTCTAATCTTGCTTTATTGTTGTTTTATATTTCTACTGTAATTGTTTTATGAAAAATGCTAAAATACACAGTCAAGGCATCATTAGAACCACTAGATTATTTGATTAGAGCCCATACAATTAAGCATTAAAGTATGACGCAGAAATCATCTCGGTGACGGTCTTGAGACCAAGGTGATAGCACTTCATGAAATGTCAATTATCTTCAGGTAATAAAACCGCTGGGGGGGGGGATAAGGGGTGGGAGGGTGGAGCGGGGTTTAGCTTTAATGAAGAAAAAAAAACATTTAAAATTAACTGAAGCCTTTTGTACAGAAAATATTTCTCTGCATACCCTTAGATAATGCAAAACCTAAGGGAGGACGGTTTGCAGTTTTCATCCGGAACCTGATTGTCGAATACCCGGTGTTGTGGCTACTAGTACTGTACTGCCTCTACAGTACTGCCGGTGTAGTGTCAGAATGTGGTACGAGTACCAAAACTTGAGCCGTGTAATGTCAGAAGGTGGTAGGGCGTCGGATTTTGGTACAAGTTCAATCAGTTGCTATCCTCCATGTAAAGCTCTAGTCTTAAGGTTTGTAGGAAAACTTAACGCAATTGCCAAAGTTAATTATACATTTGTTTTTGTTTTTTGCAAACATAAACTGAAAACAGACAACCAATTTCTCTTTTAATAGTAAAAGAAAAAACAATTCACAATGAGCAAGACAAAAAGAGAAGTCACCGCAAAGTTGCACAAGTTAAAAAATTCACAAGACCCAGTGTATTGGATAGGATAAATATTTGCTTACTATTTGCTTAATGGTGGAAAAATATGTTAAGTTACATTAAACACAATGTAAAAGACTGAAAACATCTTAACGTACCAGATTTTGAACTGACATTCCCCTGCTTTCTTAGCAAAGTTGTTTATGCATGGGCGAGAAGCACAGTGTGCTGTGTACCACTTTTTAACACGTACCAAAAAAATAGCACTACACCTGTACTGTATTGTGTACAATAAATATGTGTGCCTAACTAATGTGTTTTCCATAAAATGTGTCTGTGTGTTTTGTAATTATTATAAACATTGCACAATATATTTAGCGATGGTTAGTAAATACATTTATAGTATTTTTTTTCATTTATATATATTTTTCTCAGTGCATATAATATATAATATTGCATAATTATTCAAGTTTTGTACTGTAAAACCATTATGTTCTCAGTTCTGTTTATGTCATTTTAATAAAAACTGTACTAAAAAAACAATCTTGTACCTCATCCTTTATGTAAATGTGTACTTAAAGTACAGATATAAGGTGACCTGAAGGTAGAGTCGAAAGGTCATTAAAACCGGCAGGGACTGTTTCTCGTCACCGCGCTACAGCGTCCAGTGAGCTCACAGCAGACACCTGCAGGGCTGGCCTTTGTCCTCCAGAGGCCCGTAGCTCTCTGACATCCACTCGAGTTCCTGGGTGTAAAAAAGAAAGCTGGCTTGGTCGTGGGATCAGAGTATGCCCACCGAACACTGGGGGTAAAATAATTTGGAACAACAAAATTAAAAAATAATAAATAAAATACATCAGATATATATAAGTGTAGTAATATAAAATTGACCAGCAGAGGGCAACATATGTTTAGAAAAAGTTCCCAATTTACTTTGAAATGTGTTAGGGAGAAATGACTGAAGCAATATTAATTGGGATTAAATGTAACACCTTATAAATTATATTGTGTTAATTGAATAAAAAAAAAATAATTGATTCATTATTAATAATTAAACTGGTAAGGGAAGTCATGTGATTAAAGCCCACCAATGAGGGCAGTGTATAGTTTCTCATTCTCATTCTTCATTCATAAAAATAAATCATGTGAAAGGAAGGCCTTTCATTCACTGTCTCTGGGTACGCCAGTGAGTAAGTTATATATTTCACGGCCAGCATCACAGTCTTGTTTGAGATTCTTAGCATTTGCTGGAATTATTCCTCACAGCTGCAGTATACTATTCATTACATGAAAGCAGTGGTACACAGACTAGAAGTATTTATTGCAGTATCTAGTGTTAGCCCCTAGAGGGGGTTCAATACAAGCTACAGACCATGGTACAGCAGGGCTGCCTAACCTGGTCACAGACATACCAGTGCAAGGAGACAGAAAACTACACATTTTAAAACGGAATACAATTTAAACACTGCAATAACAAAGCATGGTTTATTACTAAACTAAAGTATGACAGAGAACGGGTATTTTTGACACATATTAATTATTTTAAGTTCAAAAAGTTTTATTGTAATTTGTCCTTGCAGTCTTTTTTACCCCAACAAAAAACATTTTTAAATGTGATATCTTGGCGATCTATATAGGGCTCAGTGGATGAATTGTACAGCATTCAAATCTTCTCTTTGAAAATGCCACCAGTATAATGATACTATAAACCATCCTTATCCCATATCTCACAACTGACTCCACAAGTATGTGAAATTGACAGTTGTTTATATACACACTCTTTTAGCAGAAGAAAGTTAAGGAATGTGATGGATGGCAGTGATGAAATCAGAATGTGTAGAGAGATTTTTTTAAAGTGATGCCATGTTCCTAAACAGTATTCTATGGAGACAGATCAATATCAGTTGGAATTTGGCTACAATAAAGAGTCCAAGATAACAACCATGAAGGTTATCTCAAGACTGGGTCTGGCTCAAATCATATTAAAGGAAGCAGAAATCAATAGAACCGGGTGGATTGGTGAAAATGGTGTTAAGAAAATATATGACAGTTATTTTTTTTTAAATCAGTGTTCTGGTGTTGTATTTCTTAAAGGAATGACACCAAATAGATTTCACTGGATTTAGTGTGTATGTCCAAAAAAAATAAAAAAATAAATAATATTTGAAAGGTTCCTAGTTCAACAGGAGTTCACTCAACACAGGGCGGTGGCCTTGTAAAACTGTTTACATTGTTTAAGGCTTACGTGAATCGTAGGTCACAACATATACTGCGGTTTGTCTGGGTGTTTCTATCATTATTTATGGATTGTACAGCCATCTTTATTTTTTATAAACCTGTTCAAATGTTTATTTAACTCTTAACAACAATAGTTAAACCATTAAAATATAACTTCAAAGTGAGTCAGCCAAAATGAAGGGAGTCATCCCAAGTAGTCGGGATTGCATTTATATGCAGAACATTTCAATACTGTACAGCAGCATACTTTCATGTAAACATTCAAAACTTGTGATTTTATTTTCCAAAGTGACAGTGTGATAAACAGCTGTATGACTGATCAATGTGGTTGATTTAAACCGCAGAGTGATGTTATGATGAGCTTTTCCACATTACCTCCCATTGTATCGTGGCCAGGTCATTTCAATGTGCTGAGAAGCATAGAGTGTCATTAACAGAAGTGATATTAAGCAGGTTTGACTTTGAACTGGGAAAAGGTGTTTTGGGGGGAAAAACAGCCATTCATGAATTTGACAGGAAATCAATTTAAGAAACAAAAACATAAACTGTTATCTTCTGATACAAAAGGTTTATTTTTTAAATAACAAAGTTTTTTTTTTTTTTTTTTTTTTACAAAGATAAATTAGAAATTTATAATACATTAATAACAAAACACATTCTTTATACATCACTTTTAAAAATATTTCATAGTACTTCATAGTTTCCTGGTTTACATGGCTAGGCATTGTAAGTACCTATACATTTCTTGCTAATGCAAATATGTATTCTCAGTATTCTACATTCAAAAGGTGACAGCTCTGGCAATGTGTGTGTGTAATTATATATATATATATATATATATATATATATATATATATATATATATATATATATATATATATATAAATTATAACACTGTCCCACCAGCTGCAGCCAGCTTCAACAAGCTCATAGAAAGGATGTCTTAATAGTACAATCCTATCAGTCTTTCTTAATGTGCCTGCAAATACTCATTAGATGAGAAAAGGTCATTGTCTATGGTGTTTGTGGGTTTATACAATGCATACATTGTACTATGGCAGGAACACCAATAGATAAAATTTCCTTCAGAATAGAATTGGTCTGTTTTTAAGAAAGATACTGACTTGTTCAAAGTTAAGTGAGAGATTGTGGGGCATATACGCCAATTATATTAAAGGATACAAACCAAGCTGTAAGCTAACCACATGTGTTTTTACTTTGCTGCTCTAAAATGCAGAGCTCACTCTGCTTAGGAAAACACAAAAGGCTGTGTAGGGTTCGGTTGAGTTAAACTAAATCAGAAACATAAATGGAGAAAACAGTTTGAGGTTACTGATGAACGAACTTAAACACTAAGGATTAAAAGTGTGAGCTTATTTAGTAGCCGCATCCCAAATGACTATTCTGAACTCAATCAAAAAGTACAGAACCATCCTGGCACTACTAGGTGTAAAAATAATTCATCACCACAATGATGTGTATTTTCTGTTAATTACTTTGTTTTCACTTCCTGGGTTACAGGTAATAGGCCTTACCCACAGGAAACTGTGAGGTCTAACACCCAGAACACAGGAAATGACCTCTAAGGATAGTAGCATTTTTAAATGGGCTCCAATTAAAAAGTAAAAAAACCTTTAAAAATCTTGTTGTTATGGTCATTAAAATGTAAAGCTGTGGTTATTAAACCTTTAAAATCACCTTGTTTTAAGACTCGTCAAGCCCATAATTGACTACAAATTCATAAAGAGTCTCCAGAAAAGTGGATTGGATGATAGCAAATTAATAATGCAGGTCATGGAATTGAATCCACCCTTATGTTGATTAAGGCACAACCATCTCTTTACAGTGCACTTCAGTGTGGTTACATGCAGTCCAGTGTAAATTTTTAAAAAAAGGTAAAACAAAAATGCATATCAAAACAGAACTGTTACATAAGTAGGCAGTCATTTGCTGTTAAGGCTATCCATAGTTTGACACATACAATGTTTCTGCCATTCCCAAATAAAACTAAACTAGTTCTTTACAGCACAATGCACAGCTTAACTGAAATGATGCTGATTAAAAAAAAGAAAAGCTGTCTCTTAAACCAGCTCCGAGTTCTTGGCTTGGCAATGGGGCCATCATTACCTCTCCTAGGCTTTGACTGTACTGTACCAGTAAAGGCACCAACTTGCTGTTTATTAGTTGCTGGGTTTTTTTTTGGTATGGTACAGTACTTTTCTTCTGAACAATGATCCTGGTTGGTCTTTGTCCTTTTACACTGAGTGTTTCATGCCATCCCGCTTTGATCGAACCATCTCTCAGGTTACAGCTTTTGTTACACCTCACACAGAAGACTGTTGGTGGCTTCAGAGCTCATACCACTGTCTCATTTCCCTTTCCTGGTTTGACCCAGCCGTCTGTCCTTTTGTCTCGTTTTGTCCTCCCAGAGCTCACCAGCCTGTTGGAGCATTTCTGCCATGTGTGGAGGGTCTTGGCAGACCAAATCCACATGCCTGAGGTGATGCCTACCAGCAGAGACATGAAAATCTTTAACATCTCCACCGCCATGTTGGAGTCCTCTGCCGAGTACCTGAAAACATTCCAGTTCGATATCTCATAGAAGTAGCAGGCTATGACACAAGTGGCCGGTACTGTGTATAGAACTGAGAACACACCGATTTTGACCATCAGTCGCTCCAGCTTATCAGTTTTAGCTCCATCTTTTTGGAGGTTGGACCTGATTTTGAACAAGGCCACCAAGCCAGCAGCTATGAATAAGGTTCCTATCACCAAGTAAGTGAACAAAGGTGCCACCACGAAACCAGTCAGAGCATCAATGTGCTGGCTTCCGACATAGCACAGCCCCGTCAGTTCATCGGCATCCACCAGTCTCATAATTAAAATCACAATGGTCTTTACAGCCGGGATAGCCCAGGCGGCGATGTGAAAGTAGGAGCTGTGCATCTCAATGGCTTCATGTCCCCATTTCAGTCCAGCAGCCAGGAACCAGGTCAGTGTGAGGATCACCCACCAGATGGAGCTTGCCATCCCGAAAAAGTACATGAGCAGGAAAACGATTGCGCATCCTGTGTTCTTCAACCCTTCTTGGATGAGCACAGGCTCCGCTGCCTCCTCAAAGTCACAGGATATCCTCTCCCGCCCCACCGTCAGTCGCACTATGTAAGCAATGCTGTAAATGTTGTAGCACATGCTCAGAAATATGATTGGCCTCTCAGGGTAGGAGAATCTCGTGGAATCAATCAGGAAGGTCAAGACGGTGAAAGTGGTCGACACAAAGCACAGAATTGCCCACACTGACATCCAGATGTCGGTGAATTCTTTGGCCGATCGGTTGTAGAGGCCTGCATCGTAGCCGCACTTCAAAACACAGTTCAGACTTCTTTTGACCCAGACGTACTGGTCCGAGTAGACCCCCATACTGTGGCATTCTTCCTCCGGCTGCAGAGACGCGTGAAAAGGTGTCTCCTCGTCCCCTGGTCCCTCCATGCACATGTGATTCTGGTCGTTCTGGGGTGGAAACAGACTGCAGTTGAGAGTGTCGGGCCACACAAACCCAAACTCCTTCAAGACAGGCTCACATTTTCTCTTGACAGAGAGACACATGCTGCCACAGGGGCCTATTGGGATGTTGATCTTCTCTGTGCACATTGGTACATAGACTGAGCATAGGAAGAACTAAAAGAAAGAAAAGAAATTGAAACAGTTAGGATTGAGCAGGACTTTATTACAGTAGTTAACCTTGCACATAGCTATCCTCTGTGTGCTATTTTGAAACTATGTTTCTGTTGATAGGTTGTATTGCTCATTTGCAATCATTAATCACCTTTGGAAACTATGCTAAAATGCAAAGTACTGTAATTAAAGTATCTATTTTAATAGTACAGGGAGACCTGTGTATTTAGCACAAGTCATACTGTTGTAAGATTTAACTATAGATACTTCACGTCTGTGGTTTATTCAGGCAAAAATAGGGACAAAAGAAAATAAATGTGTGTGAGGCAACTATGATTTGAAAATAATAAAAAAAGACACATTTATAAGGCACAGTTGCGATAACAATTTGTCAAGAGTTTTCTGTTGTCTCTAAATTTTAAACTCTGGATAATGTGTATTTTTTTTTAACAGTTTATTTTTATTTAAAAAAGAAATGTGTTTTGTTGATTGATACTTCGTTGCCTAGCTACTGCTTTCTATGGTGTCTACTTTAAAATGTAATTATGTTTCTCTATCAGGCTATATTTATCCGTATCTAATTTCACAAACTGGTGAAATTATATAACTGGACATCTAACTGTCTTAAGAATGCGACGCACTGGCAAAGCTATTTACTTAATGGAGAGCCAGGGGATTTGCGGAATCTCAATTTGGATGGTAAGAAAAATATTGAGTGACTGCACATACAGATAGAGATGTGGTAGTATTATTCCACATGTTGTTTAGTCTTCGAATTTGAAATTAAAATGAACTTAAACCGAATACAATTCTATACAAATAAAAAGTTGAATCTGCAAGATCTGCGGGATGTATTTTTCCTGTTTGAAAAAGGAAATGTCGGCTTACTCTGTGGTCAGAGCTACCCCACTTGCAAAACCACTACTTTTTTTTTTAATGTTCAGGTTTTTAAAGTCTTCTCCAAACGTTTTTTTTTTTCATTTTTGTGGCACGCTTTGTAACATTTACATTTGTACCGTGTGGCTAATTGTAATTTGTACTGGGTTGAATTTACATGCAAGACATTTGAAGTAACGCACTTTTTTTATGATTCTCCAGTAGTTTAATAGTCTATTCGTGTTCCTTTTGAATACAAATAAATTAGCAAATCCTATATGTGACCCCAATCCATTACTGCATTCGATTACACAGTGAATTAAAATGGCCTTATGTTTGACCTATTACCAAGAAGTGTAACAAGTGTTTTTTTGTTTGTTTGTTTTTTGTAAAATGTGCATCTTTGAAAACTGTAGAAATGATACGTGTTCTAAACTATAGGTGTATCTGTAACCTGGGATATAAATGCCAGTAATGATGAAGAAAGAAGACTGGCAAGCCTTGATGTCGAGCGTAACACTTACGAGGGGTATTTTAGCTACACCCCCATTTATCCAAGTTGTAAATACTGTTATTTCATGCAATTTTAAGCAACTGGGAGAGAACACGTTCACATGGTTCGAGCAATAATGGAGAAATAAATATACAGAAACAACTAAACAAACTAAGGTGTTTTCTCCTAGCGCAAGAAAATCGACGTATTTAGTAACGCGGTTAATGTGGGTCATCCAATTCTATATGCACCACTGACTGTGCAGGTACGACCTGTTAATGAGAGCCTAAAGTCATACATATAAATATAGGTACATTATTTTAGGGCGCACTAACCTGGAGCTGACTGGAACATCCATACTGAATCAACGGAGTAAAAGTTGTCAGCTGTAACTCCGCGTCCGACTGCAACTCATGCCCCACCAAATTGGGCATTTTGGTGACATTGTATCCCAAATTCTGGCACATAGAAATTCTGATGGGGTCACATCGCATCTCATCCTCGTCCCCAAATCCTTGAGCAGAACCCAACGAGTGTGAAAACATGGTCAAAGAAAACACCACACAATCCAAGATCGAAATCCACCGCATATTTGCGAGCGATTATTGTAAATCCAAATATTCCACTTGCACTTGTTAAGGGGGTACCCTCTGTACAGACAGACTCCAAACTGGCACCTTTGACACCCTCCCAGGAGTACTTTATTTATTATCACCGTAGCAGTAGGTTAGAGTAGTAGACAGCTTGCAATTATAGCTAAGAAAGGAAAGTGGACCAGAAGACAAAACAGGTCCTATAAAAATTGTATAATGTCCTCTTGCGTACAGAAAGACATAACCTTCGTGGCTAATGCATGTACACAAAATTTGGTATTTTTAACTTGCAATTACCCACATAATCTAAACTACTGAAGTTTCTGTGCATTAAACCCAGGCAGTACCAGTCCGTCAGCTGAGTAGCTACATACTTTCTGCTCTACTCCCTCGCCAACCTTGGTTTGGTAAAGAAAAGGCTCCGATTGACTGACCCAATAAGGCTTATCCAATCACGCAGTAACTTACCCGTGAGCGCACAGCAGGGCGGGGCATGGGTGGTCTCGAGGAAAGTTTTCAAGCATGCTGCGTGGTATCTGGATAGCGGACACGCAATGTAATTGAATCAACTTTAAACAAAACACATTTCTTAAATTACATAAGTATTATCAAATGAAACTGTGTAACTACTTGTGACAGTAATTTAATCCAGTAGCATAATGTTTCTGAAAAGTTACAGCGACCAAAATATCCAAGTACAGTATTAAAGGTATTCTTTCAATCGAAACAGTAAGGGATGCCGTACTTCAAGCTCCTAACAAGGACAGTCACTCCGTATAAACATCTCAATGTCCTTTATTTTTATTAGTTTCGTGCACTCAGTTGTGATGGTAACAGGGCGACTAAATTCTGATTTCAAGAAACACTTTAAGTGACGTGCTTGAATGTTTCCAGACGAGTAGCGTCCAGATAACAAAACTATTAATCAGATGGTTTCAGTGGGTTTGTAAATGTAAATACATGATACTGTTTTGTTTGCTTTTAGCCACGCTGACCCATGCATGAAGCACCCGAGAGATCCAAGCACAGATATACAGGACGCAGAGTATTAGCCTTCCTGAAATGTCCTTCTTCCAAAATAGCCATTGTCTTTCCACTACAGCTTATGCAAAGAAGAAACACATTAAATTGTTAAAATCAAATTAATGCAAACGAATACGACGAGTGCATCATACAATTAAGCACTTTACGGTCTTTCTAATGGGGGATCATTTGTAAGATAAGGACTTAAACTCACAACCCCACGTTGGCTCTTGGATATTGGTTGCACACAAGTGACAGAATTACGTGTTAATGGTCCTCTCCGCCTCCTTTCTCCTGACGGTTCTGATGGATGGGTTGTGCTATCAGTTCTGGCAAAGGTCATTTAATGAACAATTACAACCAGCATTTAAACTTGTGAAAGAAGGCCTTGATTGCTATCTGCGGGGAACGGGAACTGCTTTGGGCTAAATGCAGCACATAACAAAGAAAATAAGAAAACGATAATGTGGAGTAGTTAAAACAATTAATAAAACAATGATGGTTTTAAACGTTGAGTTTAATAAAGAATCTGACAGACGGTTGCCTATTTATTTAGCTTAACCTGAAATACATTTTACAAATCTTTTTTTTTAATATCCTGTATATCACCCACGCGCTGCAAATAAAGTGTTTTAAGATTATTATGCAACTGATTATAAATACATTTAGTATTTATCTGCTTTACACAATAATGTTTATTTTGATTAAAAAAAAACATAAAACATGCACAAAAATGTGTTTATGATCTATTCCATAAAATGTATGTTTAATTCTTAAACATTTAGTTTTAGATGGCGAGTTATTGAAATAATGTTATTTTAAATGTATATTTTGCCTTTAACCGTAGTCTATACAAGTTTCTTGTATACTAAACTTTGAGTAATGACTTAAAACATAAACATACAAAACAGCATTGTATACATACGTTCAGAAAATTGGTGTACAAAGTAATAATCTAAATAATGCCACTTAGAATAACTACTCATAATGCATATACACATAAGTTTTAATCAGTTGTATTTCATCTTCAGTCTCAAACTGTTCATATTTTTCAAAGTGTTCCTCTTTTGCTCATGAATCATACATTTAGAGGACTTGCTAAGAAGAAAGTCAAGTGGCAAGTGCCCTCAGCTTACTTTGTGTTTGATTGCATAATAAAAAAATGGGAGTTTTAGAGATCAAAAACAAAGCATCCCGGAGGCATAATGTAATGCATATCAGATCAAATGGTTTTGTGTTTGAGTTAAAATGATCTTTATCATTGATATGTCTGGAGGTTAAAACAATATGACACTTACTGGACAAATACCTGTAATGGGACTTTATTGAGAGAATCATAGAACACAGCTGTGCACCAAATGTAATGACTATATATTCATTTCCATAGGTAAAATTGGCAATATATGGCATGGGCAATTACAACAATAAATCAAAGTCTCTATACTCAAGAAAATTAAAAAGTCACATGACCTCAATATGGCAGCCAATGTCACATTTACACACATTTATATAAACCTGCAAATATGACTTCTGAGATATAAGGCTTCTATGCTGTGGCAGCATCACCTTTGTAAAATGACAGACATGAAAGGGTAACATTTTCTTGTATGGATACTCAAACTTGACCCAGAGAACACAGTTATGTACCGAGTATTAAGACAATCTTTATTACTCCGGAAATCAAAGAAGTCACATGACCGCAATATATGAGCCATCTAAGGTCACAGGTCAAAATGCAAGATACTGCATATATAAATAAGCAGCATCTAATTGATATAAGGTGAGATGCACATGATTTCCATATAAGAACTATAGAGTGTACAGGGATCATGAGGTTCTTACCCCCCTCCTTGTGACCTTGCATTGCTATAGGTTTTGCTTTAAAATGCCAGGGGAGATCTTGGTAAGGGCTCCTATTGTTGACTGCTTGTACTCTGCAGTTACTGGTTTGCTTGTGATCCATATGGGTTCAGTCCAAGTCATATAAAGAATTGGATTTCTGTTTCTGCCCTCCTAACCACTGGAACCTTCTATCAAGTCTGTCAGTCCATTCTGCTATATAAATAATATAAAATGTAGGCTACAAACATACTTGCTCTCCTGGCACCCTATCCCTGATCTTTCACTGTTGCTGCTGGAGGAGCAACCATTTAAAGGAAATGTCTTATTCAGAAGCAAGAATCAAATAAAATGTGTACTTTTCGAAAACACATGCGTGTGCATATTAGTATACATGTAATATATTGTTTTATGTTTATGCACTGAGAAAACTTTATTATTAAAAGGCAATTAATGAGACTCTGACATTTCCCATCACAATGCAAATACAAACGGAAGAGCTTTAGTGTGGCAGTATGCAAGGAAATGCTATATAGATACGCAAGGATCCAAAAAGGGCACTAGGATTGGTTAATTGATCAATGATGTTTCATTGAGGCAAGCAAAATAAAAATCATTGCGATCATCATTCAATTATTATTTATTTATTAGCAGACGCCCTTATCCAGGGCAACTTACAATTGTTACAAGATATCACATTATTTCACATTATACAGATATCTTTTTTTTTTAACATACAATTACCCATTTATACAAGAGTCCAGAGCCCTAACCACTACTCCACACTGCTGCCCCATAACAGAGGCATTGTTGTATTGTTGCATCTGTTACTGCAAAAGCACTTGGGGAGATTTGAGCAAAATTAACTCATCTTTTTATGAGAGCTGAAATCCAGACAATGGCAAAATATTGCAGTGTAAACGAAAGTATACAATACGCCGAGATCCGTGTAAGAGTTTTTGTTTTTTGTAGCAAATTACTTAGATGGCGTAAAGGGCTTATGAGGATGCTGCTTTTCCATTAGCACGGATGAGGGGTTAGATTAGAACTTTTATGGGGTGCAGAACTTAAGGGCAGCTTATTGAAGAAGCAATGGTGACCATATTATTAAAAGGAAGGGGGTATTCCTAAATAAATGGCAATACACTCAGCACAGACCTGCAGTTATATTGCTGGCTACCTGCATTCACATTCCGTTTTGTTATGGGTATGTATTTTGACAAAGTTATGATTTTATGACTGGCTAACAGCTATCTGTTCTAGTTGTATATACACCACTCTATCACATTACATGGCTCAGCTCATCTGAATGACTCATGATGTGCTTCCTAAAAATAGATTGTGCTGTTACATTTTTTTAAATTTTTATTTCACATGCTTGTTTTTATTTGTTTTAACTCCAACAAACAACTGAAGATCACATACAATGAATTCCTTTGCTTTCGTTAGTAATGCCTTCTTTCAAACTCACTGCAATCAGGCATTCTGGACTACTGTGAATATAAACAGCTGCTGTCTTTATTTACTGACACTCTTTACTTCATTAGAGACCTCTCTTATAGACAGATAACAGAAGTATGTGACCCTCTTTATTTACTGCCGATGCAGTATACAGTTTTGAGGTTTACTATGCTTTTCCAACAGTGTAAATATCTGACCACTTAAAGTCATTTTTGAAAATTAAGGACTAAGTGAAACTAACTTGCTTTTAAAAATTCTGTAACTAGGCAATACTTACCAGCAATTATTCCTGGCATGGTTGCCTATTAAAGGGTGCCACCATAGTGGAGTGATCAAAATGATGTAAAAATTGCCAGCAATATTGCTCCTTAGTTAGACCCCTGACTCTTAGGCCAAGGATGCTAGCAATCTTGATAAGTATTTTAAACTTGGCATTTCTGTGTCACCAATTTCAGTTTGTCTTCTGGCAATTATTGTCTTGTGTAAACTGTTCTTAAAGGGTTGTCCTTAAGTTCTGCAAACTGACCCTAATAACAGATGAGAATCACGTTTGTATGGCTTGCTATCAGATATAAATTCCAAAACCCAGTGTTAAAGCAAATGGTTTATGGATGAACTCCATTTGTGTGCATTCGAAATGCTGGTCTACAATTACAGTTTGTTTATTTTATCGATGCTATAATTTATAAAAGAGCAGATTTGTGATTTTGTGCCGGCTAGAACTGTTTTGTGAAAGACATTGCTGTGAGTTGGGTTTCAAAAAGTGAAACACAATCCAATTACTTCTTAGATTTTCTATGAACTGAATCCAGAGCTGTCTATCTGGAAGATAGCGTTAGACAAATAAATAAAACAATACACTTTTGTGGTTTTCCAAGAGCTGGAAAAACTCCCTGTAATGTTATGGTGGGTCCTTTATTTTTTTTAATTTTTTTTTATTTTTTTTTAAAAACCTTATTCCCACTGGATTACCTTTGAATGTTTCATTGGTTGAGCAACGTGTTATTTATCCACAAAGGAGTAGGAGAACAGAGATTTCTAGCAAGAATCTTGGAAAATCTGGATCAGTTATATTGTAAACCAACATCAGAGCAGTGGGACCTATTCAGAAGCTTTATCTAAGTAATTCCAAGAATGCTTGTTTTCATTGAATAAATAAAGTGACATTTTAATGAAACTGCTGTTCTTTTTACTTTAACTGGGGGTGTTGGGAGTGTATAGCCTTTTATCCAGTATCACACTGTAACAAAAGCCTACAATTCCTTATTGCACATACAGATTGATCTTGGGCAATTTCCATGATGTGGAAAAAGCCCCACCGATAGATCATGAGTCAGTCCGACACAAGAAGTAAAATCTAGGAAAATGAGTCCATTGTTTACACATTTATAGAGTGGTTCTGAAAAAAATATATACATTTAAAACTTTTTTTTTTTTTAAAGATTAAGGGGGGGCAGTGATAATACTGACAATGCTAATAAGCAGTAAGAAAATTGCCTTTAAATGTTTGTCATCACTACAAGAACAACAGTCTATAAAATGGGAATTTTGCCTACAAGAGATAGACACAAATGAAATATTTACTACGGAAGTTGTTTCAGCTTTGATGGAACTACCATAAGGTTTATTTGCAGAATTCACTGCGTATTAAATCCTGTGTAAGCCAACTTGTGTGATCTTCCTCATATTTTTTTAAGGTGAGCCTTTAAACATTATTAGCTTAGGTTGCAGTGGGTACTCAGCTTAGTCCTTAGTGAACAGTTGGTCACATTTCAATACTATCATAATGTTTAGCCACAGACTTTGCTTACACACCCAGAGTGGAAGACAAAAAGAGGGTAGATTTCACTCACACCTCCAAGAGAGGTCAATCCTTGCAGGTCAGGGTCGAATAGCAATGTGTAAAAGATAGCTATGTGGTTTCAACACTCTGTTTCTAAGTGCTGTGGAGGTTCCTATACACACCTAACAGCTTTCCTCTGCTGCCTTGTTAGTGGACATGTTCAGACTATGCAGTGCTGCAATACACATTGAAAATTCATCTTGAGAAACTGACAGATAGAGGAGTGAATATGGTATTAAAATTAATTAAAAGAAGCAAAATGGATGATTAAATTCACAACATTACACCTTAATTGTGAATGGAGGGGTGACAGAATGTCAATTGGGTAAAACCTTTACATTGAAACAGAAAACAGAATCACACACACACACACACACACACACACACACACACACACACACACACACACATATATATATATATAAGAAATCACAACTGAAAATAAAATAAATTTCATTCCATGGATTTGAGATTATTTAAACATGGCTTTCTGAGGTGGCAGACTGTCAAAAAAGTACAGTTGATCAGCATTCTGAAGCATGTCGAGATCAAACGATCAGAAAAAGGTTGCATGTTAAAAAGACACTTTACAGCATTAAAAGAAGAAAGAAAAATAAAGCCTTGTGCTCTTTACTCAATCAATAAAGCTTTGATAGACTTAACACTGTTGTTCCTTACATCTTTAACGCCCTGTGAAGAGTTACACCCTCTGTATGAATTTTTTTATATGTCTCAAAAGGAATTTGTGGATTACAGAGTGTTGTGTTAACATACACATAGTATAAACGGGAAGACCTAATGTAATCATTAACACATCTCTTAAATGTAGGCTCAATTAATTATAAAATATAAATGTATTATAAATCACTTTTAAGAAACCACCCAATTACAATTACAGATACGCCACGATTCTACTAAATCATATACTTACATAGAACATACAGCACTACTCTAATGGTAAAACATATATATGTATATATTTTTATATTTAATAGCAATTTGTGTGTTTAATAAGAGATTTCCTTTCACACAGAACTCAGGCTCAAACTGCAGAAGATCTCTTTTACAATAAACAATGATCCTACACATGATTAACTATCATTTCTACCTGTCCATTCTTACTAGGCAATTCTTTCTAAATGTAGAAAGTAGTTATAAATAATATTTGTTGGGCAACCTAAAATATCAATAGGTGTAAAGATATGAAGAATGTAAGTAAACGTTTACATTTTAAAATTATATTGTACAATTCAGGGAACAATTTTTATCTGACAAGTTTTAATATCACAATACCCTTCGGATCACAAAGAATGATTGCTGGAAGCATACTTTTGAGTCCCAGTACTTCAAACAAATCAAATCCACTCACCGACAGAGACGCTTGTTGGATACGGATAGCCAGCCAAGTATTATACTGTAGCTATTAAGCAATGGTGAAGCATATATATATAAAGAAACCTACACAGCAACCAAATAAGGCTTGGAGATGGGCTTTTACTGAATCCAGTATGAAAATGCAGTTAACATTAAAAATGAAGTAAACATTTTACAGTCCCTAAAGTTTTGGTGTAATTTCCTGTTGTCATATCACAGGAGTTTTTTTTAAATGAACAGGAAAAGTTAAATCCCAGAAAGACCTTTGTAAGCGGCTTCTTGTTTACTGAAGTTATGTCTTCCCTCCTTAAGCTCACAGAAACAATTTTCCATAGATTCTGTACCAGCCAAAATGCTACTTTCCTTCTTTCCTTCTTTTTGTTGTTGTTCATTTTAAAAGGGCTACTTGTCAGATTGTTTTATGCCCGGCCTGTGTTGACTCAAATTGAAACCAGATGATGAGCAAGTTAAAACGTGATGGGCTGTTAACATGACATGTCTTATTTGCTATGCACAGTCTGACAGATCCGCTTAATCAGGATGCAGTTAGACAATGGAGCTTTTATTGGGGGAGTGAAACACGGTCACTTTGATAGACAGGCTTGTCTACCAGCCACAATCCACCACAATCCACCCTGTGGTCTTTCTGCAGAGCCTTCCAGATAGCGATAATGGTAGCAGTTGATTGGAAGGTTTATTGAAGGCCAGACAGAACTTCCATATGGAGTTGATCACATCAATCCAGCAGGGCCAGATTGCATTATCTGGGGTCAGATTCATTTTCCATATGTTTCTACAATCAGCAGTCCTACATACTGTAGGAAATAATGACATTACAGAAGTTTTCTCAACTTGTATGATAATGGAACCATTTTAGCTACAGAACATAAATACCATGAGTAGGTCACGGGTTCAAATTGGCGGTATTTGTATGAGAGAGACTTGAGCTGTATTTTATTAAAAGGATACATTATATCATCTACATTTTGTGATATTTGCTTTATAACTGTTTTATTACATTGTGTGTGTTCAGTAGGATGTTCCACAATTGTTTCTCTATAGATCATTATTTGCAGTGCTCAAAAACCTTCAGCCAAAACTCCATCTCAAAGGACTCCTCATGGCTGACTGTGGGGAAGTGAGGTGGGGAAGCATGTTAGCTAAAGTTAATGGCTGAAGCACTGTGCACTGAAACTTGTGCAAGTAATTTCAGAAGCCATTTTTGCTGGAATAATTAGTAAGGATGGCAAATAATGATCTAAAAAGAAACAAAAAGGATCATATGAGAGCAGATATTATATGATAATAAACAGGCAACAAATATTATATTTTCCTAAATATAAATATTTAGGAAAATATACCGACAGAAGACATAAATGTGGAAAATATGAATCAACACTTTAAGAAACTTAAAATGACTATAGAAATCTTTTTTATTTCTCACAGTGTGAGCTCACTTCATGTACTTTATTGTTTTCTGGCATCTCAAAAGGTCCATTGTTGTTCCATTGTGAATATACTGCATGCATGCGCTAGCTAGAGAATGCCAGGACAGCTAATCAAACATGTGACCAATAAGTACAGGTTTTAAATTAAAAGAAAAAAAAGGGAGCGGGGTCTGTCGAGTTGGAAAGGGAGAGCACAAGAGACTGAGAAAGAAAGATTTACAGGAAACAACTATACAAACTATACCAGCCTAGTATTAGTCTATAACTACATAGAGAGCAGCAACTTCCTGGACTGTAATATTATTAGTGTCTAAACTGGAGAGTAAATTACTCAGTGACCAAAAACCTTATCTGGAGCGCTGAGTACATATAAGAATATGAATGTATAAATGTTACCTTTTTCAGACAGCAAAGTCTATGATGACACATTCCACCTGTGGATCTGTTAGCAATTGTGAATGAAGTCTGAGATGTGCTTCACCAGCAATCCAGTCTGGAGTAGGGTTGCCTGTTTTGCTGTATGCAAGTAAATTGGACTGTGTCCATAACAAAACCCAAAGCAATAGGTCCCAAGGTGGAGGCTGAATCACAGGTAATTTTTCAGAATTACCTCACAATCCTTTTTTATTTTTAAATGAACAATGTATATATGGGAGATAGTGACTGATCTCTGCTATTGCTGTGGCATTCTGACAGTGGGAGACTATCTGCATGCGTGATACATAGACAGTCTATGCCCTGCTGCAACAGGCAATTGTAGAACAGTTGTAGATTTTTCATACATATATATGTAATATACTGTAATATTTTAGTCGTTGTGCAAAGTAAACATATATTTAATGTATTTAACATGTATGTAATGTGTTTTCTTTTAACACAAGCTTCTTGTCAAAAGTAAACATAGATTATCATTTTTTTTAACAGTACCCTTTAAAAAACAACCATAACAGGAATATGCTTACCTTTTAATTTTAACATGTATACCTTGTCCGATGTACAAAAAAAAAAAAAAAAAAATATGAGCACTGAATTTTTTTTTTTTTATTATATATATATATATTGTAAATTGAGAGTTTGACAGTATCCTTTTCATTCATGTCTATTTAAACACAGCTGTGGTTTTGATATTACAAGATTAGAAGGATTGTTCTGCATTTACACTGTTGGCAGGTTAAGCACCGCAGGGGAACAACTGCAAGAGCTGCAAATTGGGGTTCATGCTTCTCCAGAACTGTAAACCATCCTCCCTTTAGGATTTGCATTATCAAGTGTATGCAGAGGTATACTTTCTGCACAAAAGGCTTTGGTTTAGGCACTGGTCTAGTCTCACAAGTGAAATATAACTGGATTTTGGGGGTAAATATGACATTTAAAATACTGTGTAACCTAGCTGCTTAATTAATAAATACTTAAAAAAAGAAAATTTAATCTTAAAAAAAAGCTCTTTAACATGAAATATTTCTGCTAAGAGAAAGTACAAAACAGGTTGATGTCAGATTTAAGGTGGCTCTATACCTAAGCAACTTTGTCGAGATACTAATCAGCAAACAGCGTCCACACATGTGCTATCTCATAGAACTAGTTGAAATACCAGAAAACATACTCAGAAATATCCTTTTCAATATCAACATCCTGGAGTTGGTTGCTAACATTAAGCTGAGCATCCAAATACAACAGGCCCCTTTTTACTACCTCGCTCACTGAATTTACGACCAGTTTAGACCATTAAGCTCTCAATTGTGATTCACTTATTGGGGTAGTTTGTACTAATGCTTACTATTGACATGCTAAAATAACAGGCTGATACCTTCTTTTGTACTGAACTGATTTACATTTAGATTGGTCTTATAGCTTATTCACAAATGTGTTGTTAATGACTACTTAGATTGACAGTATCTTAGGCCTGCAATTCACTAGCCATGTAATTTATGATGCAGCAAGTTTACTTGCTATTTTGCAGCATGCACTCTACATTATTGTAAATCTAGTTTGGCTTTTCTAATTGTGTAAAAAATGTAGGCAGAAGGAACAAACTTATTCACACATTCTGAAAACTAATGGTAGTGCCCTAGAAAATCACAAAGGCAGCTTCATAACATACTGCTTCAGCTTCAGCGAATGAGAAAGAGGACATTGATTGTTCATGTTACATTTGAGCTGCTTATATTTTGTTGGAGGACGTTTGGCTTTATAAAGGAGTAGCTACTCTCAGCTAGCATTGCCATTACAATCTAGGAGGCTCTTCTTAGCAGGGATGGCGGCAGCCAAGAGAACTATCCTGAAGGGTTGGGTGGAGCCGTCTATCTCCTTTTGTTCTGTCTGGTTGGACTATTTGCATGATATCATTCTTTTGGAAAGATCTACAGGTTGGCTACAAATTGGCACAGTTGTTTAATATCAAGTGCATATTATGGCATTTCCTCCTACGACAACTTTCATTCAATTAATTAAGGAATATTTTTTCCTTGATATTTTAGTTTCAATAGTTTATTGTATCTTGTAATATTCTTGTTTTTGTCTTGATATTATGTTGTATTTCTGTATTGCTGTGATATTTTTTGGTCTGTACTGTCGCTCACATTTCCCTCTTCCCAAGGGGTGGGGAAAAGAAAGAGAAAATTAATAAAAATAATTGTTCACAAAAAATAAGAGTAGCTGCAAGGGTGGAATGGGGGGGAGGGGGGCAGTGAGGCATCTGGGTAATATTGATACATTCCTGGTTATTTAGGAAAGTTGCATGTGTTGTCCATTCTCCTGGGTTGTAGGGCATGGGGGTGAGACTTCAGGATCTACCCAAATTGTCCAAAAGTTGGCCAGTAGGTGAATGGACTGACAATTGTAGCATTTAGCTTCTCAGGTCAAAATGGGGACATGTATTATTCTGTATAAATGTAAGGTATGGACCATGGCAGTTAGAAAAGGGTAAAATCAATGTGTTGCTTGATCTCCTCAACATTAATTATTATTATTAATTAGTCATTTAGCAGACGCTTTTATCCAAAGCGACCTGCAGACTCTTGGGGGTGAACTATGCATCACAACTGCTGCTGCAGAGTCATTTACAATATGACCTCAGTTTTATGTCTCATCCGAATGGCGTCTGGGCCTGCAGTTTCCCATTGAAAATAGATAACTGTGTCCAAATACAAAACATAATGCCTCACCAGACATTAAAAAAGTACCACCACCTTCAGTCGGGCAGCAGTGTGGAGTAGTGGTTAGGGCTCTGCCCTCTTGACCGGAGGGTTGTGGGTTCAATCCCCAGTGGGGGATACTGCTGTTGTACCCTTGAGCAAGGTACTTTACCTAGATTGCTCCAATAAAAACCCAACTGTATAAATGGGTAATTGTATGTAAAATAATGTGATATCTTGTAACAATTGTAAGTTGCCCTGGATAAGGGCGTCTGCTAAGAAATACAACCATACCACCTTGGCCTTCAGGATTTTTTCCACAAACACCATTTGGATCTCAAATAGATGTAAAGTATTTAAACTACAACCTATACCAGTATTGGTACATTTGATTTAACAGTAAACTTTAACCTTTATTTTGTGCAAAATGTCACTGTAAATGAAAATGGCAGCATATGGTTATATATTTACAAATATGTATTTATCTTCACTGGTGTCCTAGGGCTAAGTTACAGTTACTGTGCATTCAAGCATACAGCAAGCCTACAAAAGTATTATTGTACCCACTTCTTGTGGTGTTCTTAGAAGGCACATTGGATTAAGACAGGCCCTTAAATAATTATTGTTCATGATTGTGTGTGTGTGTGTGTGTGTGTGTGTATATATATATATATATATATATATATATATATATATATATATATATATATATATAGTGTGTGTGTGTGTGTGTGTGTGTTTGCCTGAGACTTTTTAGTCTGTCACATTTGCTTTAGTGATGTTATCATCACAGTAAATTCCTCCAACAGAAATAGTTAAACAACAGGACCATCATTTATACTTTATAATGGCTGTGGTGATGCCATCATTTTTATTGATCTAGGTCCTTGTCTGCAGGGTCAGCAAACATCTCATCACTATTCTGTAATTATTGATATAAATAGCTCTCATAAAGAATGCACCATAAAAGGTAATGTAGGTACACTAGTTGGAATCATTGAGAAAACCAAAACATCCTGATATAATTGATTTTTAAAATATTATTCACATTTTTGTGTACCTACATTACCCTTTTATATTTTGATTTTGTTCCTTTTGGTACACAGCAGTTTTCTTTTTTCAAATTTGTACATATTTATTTTTTACAAAAGTAAAAAGGCTTGTATGTATTCGCTTCAAATTACTTGTTCACACGTTATAAATGCTATTATTTAAGAATGTTTTATTTTTGATGTTGTGTTCCATTCAGTCCTCATGGTAGGCCTATTAAATTAAGATGACATTTGGGCTGTATTATGCCAGTAGAAACTTGTGTGTCTGTCATTTGTGGTGACGTATTACAAAAATAAAGTAGCTTACAGTATGGACTAGTATGGACTAGTCTCTCTCTAGATCTGCATCAGTTACATATGCAATTTCACGTAATTGAAAACCATGCGTTTCCCCTTTATGTTGATGTATTTGTACCTTTTGTTAGCAGTTTTCCTCACTACAAGCAAGATGCGTCCTTGTTCTTTGGCTCATACAAGGGGGGCTGGGACACAAAAATCGTACGATGCAGCAGACAGCCGTGTGGTTGTACAAGATCTGCCTACAAATCTTGTCCTGTAGTAACCCTGACCGCGACCTTTCCCCTGTATTGGCTTCCCAGCAGAGCTGGTCGCGTGATCACTACTCTGCTGCCTGCTGATTCCAATGCAACATGGCTGCCTTCAGCAAATCTATTCCGCACAACTGCTACGAAATTGGGCATACCTGGACTCCTTCCTGTACCCTTTCAACACTCCAAGTTACCGCCGGAGCCCTTGAGGTGTCCTTTAAAATCTACGCACCTTTATATCTCGTAAGTTAAATATCTTGTAAGTTAAATTCTTTAAACGATGCAATTTGCATGGCAGTAGTTTGAATAGCTCGGTTCAGCAATGCACCCACTGTACTTTTTCAGCAATAAATAAGGCCTGCTTTGTGAATGAAAATGTATAATGCATTGCAGGCAGTTTATGCGAAAGTGAAAGAAACCTTTTTGTTTGAAGAGCAATTCATAAAAAAATAGAAGGTTGTGTTTCGCTGGGAATTAAACGTTTCAGGCTCTCGCATATATTATGTTTACAGTAACTTTGTCGATATCTGCTGAGCTACTTTAATTTTTACGTATCAGGTTGTAATTGTTACCTTGCTGAGCTTGCATTTTCTTGCAAAATGAACGGCAGTGGTCTGTAATTACAGTTGAATTAGTCGTGACTGACACAACTGTACTAGTGGCAAATTCAGTAATTTTAGTTATTACAATTGCTGTCAGATATATATTATTTACAATATGACAGTAATTACTCTGATCATGAGCAGATGGGAATGCGTTCTGTTGTGTGTTTTTTTTATTTTATATTCTTGTAACCTGTTCACGGTACACAAACAAGTATACCTGCCAATAGTATCTGCATACCGACATTTTGATTTGGTAACAATTTCGTGTTTCTCAGGTCAAGTGTTTTGATGGTGCCGTAAAACTGTATTTATTTGTCACAGAAATAAGGATTTCAGAATCTAAAATTGTATCTAAAACCTAAACCACTTGCTGAATCCTAACATTTGTCAGGCATTTGAAAGTCAGTTTCTGTGCCTCGTGTACAGACAGTACTTGTGTAATACTGTACTGCTTACCGGCATTAATCCAGTCTCTTGACCTCCAAACCCGTTATTACATATTAGGTAAATAACCCTTTTACTGTGCTATATAGACTTGTCTAGGATGAACATACATACATACTACAGTACATTTTAGGTCTGAGACTCCTTCTATATTTAACATAAATAACATTTTTAAAATAATTTCATCACATTTACCCCAAATGAACCTTAGATAAATGCAGTGAAGCAATATTTGTGGCGTTTAGTATACTGAAATAATTTCTTTCTTTGTTTCAAGCTGATATACTATCAGACATACATCCTGCCTGAATATATTTTATTCATGTTTTACTAGAGAGTCGAATAGATAAAATATTGTTATTTTATGTATGATTGTTTATTTTATGACCTCAAGAGAAGATGGAGGCTGCCAGTATAAACACCTCTAACGGTGTTTACATGACAAAAGCCTAAACTAGTTTATCAGCATTTGCAACAAAACTGCATCATGTGAACACACTTTGTTTTTCAAAACAACTTGGAAATAAAATTGGTTTTATTACATCTTAAAAGAAAAAAAAGCCTGAAGCTGGAACACATTGTGTTAACTAGATATGTCAAACTTACTTTTTTAAATATATATATAAAGGCCCACAAAATTATAAAATTTTGATGAAACTTGGTGTATACATTTAGCATAGGGTTTTGAGATTATGTCTGAACACACATTCTTGTACTTACTGTGTCACACAATACTGGTCCAATCTTTTGTTGCAATTTTTTCACTGTAGCACGAGAGTCGATTATCCAATATGAATAAAGTTTTTAATACAGTCCCATTGCTTTTTAAGTAAATCTATGAAACAGGTAGCTTGTGCAAGCCATCATAAATTGTTTAAAGATACCTGGGCACAGAATCAGATTTAGAGGACAACGTTAGGATACAGGCAAAGTGATTTCCGGCTGCAAAACACCCATATGACCCTCCAAAAACTTTGCATCTCCTCTGACAAGGTGCAAACCATTGTAGAAGCGAGTAATAAAGAGCTGTATAAAAACCACACACCTTCAGAGACCTGTCATTGGCCTCAGGGTGGCTGCTGTGGTTCACTTCCTGATGTGGCGACGCATGGCTCTTGTTGAGGACAGGCAGGAAAATCTTTTGGAGGAGAAGGGCAAGACGAAAAAGACCTTGCATATTCAAACCCAGGGTCACTTTGTTTGGGATGGATTGTCCTCTCTGCTTGCCTCTCCAGCGGTGTGTGAGCTTTGATGTGGATGGCAGCCCTCCTGCTGCGTTGCGAGTTTCGCTTTTGTTCACCGCTGCAGGTCCTGTCACCTTTTCGTCACCTGGTTGACTGTCCTCCTGGTACCACCGACAGCATTGACTTTCTCTATTAGAGGACCATATTGGCCTCATTGGTACCATAACTGATGTTGACTGTGGCATTCCAAATAAGTTTCATGCTGAGTGACCTCAGCCGTAAGGATTCTCAGCTCCTGCTCAGAAAACCTTTTTTTTTCCGTGTGCAAAGAGGGCTTTGCTACACTTACTCTGACGTTTTTTTTGTTTGGGTTCAATTGTTTGCACTGCGCCTATCCTTACATCAGCCCCTTAATGTCAAACATGTCTTCCCCAAAACATTCTTCTAGTCTAGCCCTAAACAGATTCAGTTCCCCCATCTTCATGACTTCATATATCTTAGTCTTTTTACTTGTTGCATTTCCAGTTTATAAATAAGATTCAGATGTAGATATTTTTCTTTTTTTTTCCCGAAAAAGTGACGTTGTGCCAGACCAACGTCGCTTTAAAGCGGGTCCCAAATTGAAAAACATTTTCACCATCACTGCTCGCAGTCATCCATTTGCATGCAACTGACCAACCTGTGAAGTAGTCTGTAATCATGCAGAATGATAACAACATAGATTACTCATGTAGCTATATTTTTAGGCTGCTGTTAATTCATGTGCCGTTTTGGATGCTTGTGCTGTAATTATTCATCCTGGCTTTGAAAAATGACCTGTTGCTGAGCAGAAAAATATATCCCAGCTGACAAGGCCAGATATATTTCATTGAGTTGGGGTGGAATCCAGGTTTTTTTTTTTTAATTGAAAAAACCTTTTGTTTATAACATTTCTGCAGTTCATCCCAGGATTTCTTTCAGTCTATTTTTAGATGTTTCTGGCTATTGATATGTCATGATGAAATTGTTATAAATAAAATGTTTCAATACTTAACAGTAGAAACCTTATTTGAAGATCACACTTTCTTTATACCAGCCTTTTTATGAAGAAAGTGTGTTTAATTTCCATAGAGAATGTACATATAATTCAGTTAGCTGTACTTGCAAGGATTAGCCTATATCTTCTGAACACCTTGTCTGATGGATGAGTGAACAGCCTAGCTTCTTAATGAAATGAAACTGGAACATTTACAGGTTTTTAAAACAAATCAATCCCACAAAACACCCCAGAACCTACCACTAAATAGATCATAAAGATGAGGTGAGTGCACATTCATGTGATTTGCCGTGGTATGCAAACACCCATCTAATTGGCTGCATTTAAAAAAAAACAAAAAACAATCAAAACCAATCTAAAAAAATACACAAGTCAACAAGTTAAGGGTATTGAAAACACAGTATTCACAGTTATGGTATGTATGTCATTTGCAGAGAATTGAAAAGTTTGTTGTTTTTTTTTTTTTGCATGGATATGCCAGTCCTTATTTAAGACTTTAAATAGTCTTTTGAATAAAGCATGCTTTTTGTAGCTCTTAGTGTAAATAACCAGCTAGAATGGCTCAAACTGATAGGTATTGTCCAGAATTGACAAATCATTGGGCAGGGGTAACTGATTGCGTCCATTGCATTAATCATCAAATGTGTCATCCAAAGATTACTTTTGTTGTACATGAGATCTTCCTGGCATCAGCTACAAAACGTTATGAACAAAAACATTTTTTTTATATATTTTTTTGAGACAGCTCCTTCATAACACGTCTGGTCATCACCTTGTTTATATTCAGTAAAAAATAATTTGAGGAGAGCAAAGCTGTCAGGCTGTAAGCAGTAAATAGAACAGTCCCAACCGGGGCATTCAGAAAGTTTTACATTACAGAATAGGTATTCGTTTTCAATTCCACACATTTACACTGAAGCTATCATGCAAATGGAATTTCTGCATAGACACACTCTGTTGTTCACTTCAGAGCATGCTAAATACTGTGCGTGACTTACTCACATATAATTCCTTTTGTATTCCAAATAGCGTGTGCTATTGAGAATGCTGGTACTTTATCTGTAGTATACTCTGAATACAGGGATCACTGGCACATTGCTGGAATACATATTCTGCATGCCCATTATTCCAAATAGAAACCAAATCCTTCTTGCACGCAAACCCTTATAAACGTTTACCATATTAAAAGCACAGAAGAGTGTAAATAAGCATTCTAAAGAATAGCGATGTATGGTAAAAGCATATTAATAAACATGGCAAACCAGGGTAAACTGTGGTAAATGCACAATATAATAACCATTGAAAAAGCTTTGTAAAACTGCAAAAATACCATGGTAAAGTTTTATAAAGGAACATAGTGAAGGCTTAGTATTAAAAGAATAAAGCTGTAACTACAGTATAGGACACATCAAGTGTACGAGGAGAGAACAGTGGTTAAAATTGGGGACCAAAGGTCGGAAGGTACACTTTGTACTAACTACCATTAATATGTAAGCAAATATTTGTATATTAAACAGTAGCTGTCATTATGAAACATTTGCGGTGTTAGTTACATATAATCTAAAAGCTAAGTTCAAAATGTAACACAGTTTATGTTAGTTGTATTACTGATTTATAATTGAGCTGCTGTAGCTTTGAGAGTGAGCTTATGTGCCACAGTGCTTGCAGGGATGGTGGAGGAGTTATGGTTCTAGTACAAGTGTGTAGTCAGTCTGTTACTTTGGTAGCTTCAAACTTGCAAGAATATTATTTAATCCTATGCTTGCTTGTATAATCAGAAAAGGCATAATCAAGTTACTGTATATCTGGGAAATGCAAGAATAAATGTTACCTGGATTGGTTTCACAATCGTCTGTCTGGAAGTGGCTACAGTTGTATTTAATACAATTTCATATCACTAGCAAACAGGTGTGATTAATAGATCGGATGATTAATTGATCAATTAAAACCCCTAAAGTGAATACGAAAAATATACCAAAAATATAGCGATTAGTGGTGCAATTGGCAGCCTAATCGATGCATTGGCGTTTTATTTTTCAGAATAAAGAACAAACATTAGTTTTTTTTTTTTAATGGAAGATCCAATAACTAAAAAAAACGCTGTACATAACAGTTAAACATTTTATATACAAAGCAAAGCAAAACATTTTAATTAATCTCACAAATTTAACTACCATACTAAATTCAGCTTCTGTTTATTATTATTATTATTATTTATTTCTTAGCAGACGCCCTTATCCAGGGCGACTTACAATTGTTACAAGATATCACATTATACATTATTTCACATTATACAGATATCACATTATTTTACATGCAATTACCCATTTATACAGTTGGGTTTTTACTGGAGCAATCTAGGTAAAGTACCTTGCTCAAGGGTACAACAGCAGTGTCCCCTACTGGGGATTGAACCCATAACCCTCCGGTCAAGAGTCCAGAGCCCTAACCACTACTCCACACTGCTGCCCACTGTTTATATAATATTGCCCTAACCCAAACCCTAACCCCAAAAAATTACCAATCTTTATTTCAGTTTCTTCCAAAAATACGTATTGCCTTAATTTTTAAATCAAGAAAACGTGAATACCTCTGATTTGGCTTGTCCAACACGAATGTAGAGGCCTAAAGTGTGTATCCTAGCAACGCGCTGGCATTGTTTATCTACTGTACCAGCACTAAAAGAAGCACATTCTCACATTCTCAAGGTTTTAATGCAAACCGGCAACAGGAGTTCTAATTTGATGCATCGATTCACCAATATTAATCGAAGCTCTGGAAATTTAAGTACAGGTGATCAATAATCAATGCATCGATTAATTGTTGCACCACTAGTAATGATACACATTTTTCTTATGAGCTTATCTAAGCAAAATGCCATTTGCTGTCTCTTCACTGGTGTAATAGTCGATAAATGTTTTAAAACTGGATGCATATTCAGCTCTTTCCTGTCAATTCTAGGTGTGTTGAAACACGAGTGAATTATTTTCCTAGAACAATGTATGATATCTGTTTCAGATAGCAGCAATTCTTCGAAGGAGAAAGAAGGAATATTACTTGTACAGACTTCTACCTGAGATCCTCCAGTCCACCTCATTCCTCACTACTAATGGAGGGCTTTACATTGCTTTCTTCTGCATTCTCAGGTAATGATAATGAAAGCTTTAAAAAAAAAAAAAAAAGTCTTCCATAACTTCAGAAATCTCAATAAAAATATGAGGTAATCAAAAAAGGTATACTGATTGAAGACACTTTCCGAAATGTTTGTCTACCATAAAGTTTTACTGTGTGACAAAGTAAGCGTAATTGTCAATGTTACATCGTTATCTACAGTACCCCTGGAGCAGTGAAGCATTCTGTTTTTTCTATGTCATTCACTTTCTTTCTAGATAACTCATTATTGTAATGGATAAATGTGTAGGTAGACACCTATTAATATTGATGGTAAATACCGCAAGGGAAGTTACAGGGTCAAACAGTTAAACATACCATAACTGATTCAGTTACTGATTTTGTACGGCACAAGCAGTGATCCAGTGCTTTATTCACTTAGCTAGTGCAAGGACAGAGTATGGGATTAGCAGTAAAAATGGTAAGCTCAGCTGTATGGGTAGAAACGTTTGTGGTTCTAGAATATGGAGACTATAATAATTC